>NC_053041.3:111024942-111325150 GCF_002575655.3 Aegilops tauschii subsp. strangulata
CGCTGGCTTTATCATGGAAGTGTTCTTTCCAGAATGGCTTGCCAACCCAGTTCTGGTTCTGAAGAAGAATAACAAGTGGCGTATGTGCATAGACTACACCAGTCTGAACAAGGCCTGCCCAAAGGATCCGTTTGCTCTGCCACGGATTGACCAATTGATAGACTCCACAGCCGGATGCGAGCTGTTAAGTTTTTTGGATGCGTACTCAGGGTACCATCAGATCAAGTTGGACCCAGCTGACCGCCTGAAGACTGCCTTCATCACACCCTTTGGAGCTTTCTGCTACCTGACTATGACATTCGACTTGAGAAATGCCGGTGCCACTTTTCAGCGTTGCATGCAGAAATGCCTCTTAAAACAACTCGGCAGAAATGCCCACGTCTATGTAGACGACATTGTGATGAAGACAGAGAAGCACGACACCCTGCTGGAAGACCTGAAAGAAACATTCGCCAACTTGCGCCGATTCCAAATCAAGCTCAACCCCGAGAAGTGCGTGTTCGGAGTGCCAGCCGGCCAGCTGCTAGGCTTCCTGGTCTCCGAACGCGGCATCGAATGCCACCCCGTCAAGATCAAGGCCATCGAGAGGATGGAGATTCCCACCAAGCTGCGAGATGTGCAGAAGTTCACCGGCTGCTTAGCCTCCCTGAACCGTTTTATCAGCCGACTAGGAGAGAAGGCTCTCCCCTTGTACCGACTCATGAAGAAGTCCACTCACTTCGAGTGGAACGACCAAGCCGACCAAGCCTTCCATGAGTTGAAGAAAATGCTGACCACTCCGCCTGTCCTGGCTGCGCCGACTGAAAAGGAACCCATGCTCCTCTACATCGCCGCGACTAGCCGAGTCGTCAGCGCTGTTGTTGTGGTCCAGCGCCCGGAAGAAGGCCGAGCCCAGCTAGTCCAGAGGCCGGTGTACTATCTCAGCGAAGTGCTGTCCAGCTCAAAGCAGAACTACCCGCACTACCAGAAAATGTGCTATGGGGTATACTTCGCCGTCAAGAAACTGAAGCCCTACTTCCAAGAGCACCCCAGCACGGTCATGTGCACTGCCCCGCTCGCCGAGATCATAGGCAGCCGGGAAGCATCCGGCCGGGTGGCTAAATGGGCCATTGCGCTGGCGCCCTACATGATCTTCTACCAACCCCGCACCGCCATCAAGTCCCAAGCACTGGCCGACTTCCTCGTCGACTGGGCCGAGACCCAGTACCTACCGCCGGCTCCCGACTCTACCCATTGGCGGATGCACTTTGACGGGTCCAAGATGCGCACCGGCTTAGGAGCCGGCATCGTCCTCACCTCTCCCAAAGGCGACAAGCTCAAGTACACGCTGCAGATCCACTTCGCCGCCTCCAACAACGTGGCCAAGTACGAGGCGCTCGTACATGGGCTCCGGCTAGCCAAAGAGCTCGGCATACGCCGGATCCTGTGCTACGGCGACTCAGACTTGGTGGTCCAGCAGTCGTCTGGCGACTGGGACGCCAAGGACGCGAACATGGCGAGCTATCGATTCCTCGTCCAGTAGATCAGCGGATACT
Organism: Aegilops tauschii subsp. strangulata; assembly: GCF_002575655.3. Classification (NCBI taxonomy): domain Eukaryota; kingdom Viridiplantae; phylum Streptophyta; class Magnoliopsida; order Poales; family Poaceae; genus Aegilops; species Aegilops tauschii. The sequence continues at coordinate 111,026,478 of NC_053041.3, forward strand.
TTGAAGGGTGCGAGTTCCTCCACGTGCCAAGGGCCGACAACGACCAAGCAGATGCCCTAGCACGGATCGGCTCCACCCGACAGGCCATACTGACTGGCGTCTCCCTCCAGCGCCTCCTCAAGCCGTCCATCAAGCCGTCTCTAGAGTCGGATTCCATCTTCGTACCGCCTGCGCCAGATACAGCCGGATCCGACTGGCGAAACCCCGCAGGCGGCACGGGGACTTCGACAACTGGCCCGGGGACTGCCGTAGTCGCACCCGGCCCAGGGTCTTCAGAACCCGGCCCGGGGACTGCAACGACACAAGAAGCGGTGGCCGACTCCAATTCAACGCCACCCAACCCACCCACCCGAGTCATGGTGGCCACATTAACAGAAGAAGAAGTCACAGCTCCGTCATGGGCCCAGCCCATCCTCAAGTTCCTAGTCAGCAGAGAGCTGCCGGCTGATGAGATCTCAGCAAGACTAGTGCAACGACGAGCCGCAGCATACACAATAATGAACAGAGAGCTTGTGAAGCGCAGCGTCACTGGAGTCTCCCAGCGTTGTGTCGAGCCAGAAAAAGGAGTGGCAATCCTCAAGGACATCCACCAAGGCGAATGCGGCCACCACGCAGCCTCAAGATCACTTGTGGCCAAGGCTTTCTGCCACGGTTTCTTCTGGCCGACTGCCTTGGAGGATGCTAAAGAAATAGTCAAGAGCTCCAGAGGATGCCAAGTTTTTAGTTCCAAGCAACACCTGCCGGCTTCTGCACTCCAGACCATTCCCCTCACCAGGCCTTTTGCCGTCTGGGGGCTGGACATGGTGGGCCCTTTCAAGACAGCCCGCGGCGGCTTGACACGTCTACTTGTTGCTGTGGACAATTTCACAAAGTGGATCGAAGCAAAGCCGATTAAGAAGCTGAACGGGCCGACTACCGTGACATTCATCACTGACATCACTACTCGGTACGGCGTGCCGCACAGCATCATCTCCGACAACGGCACGAACTTCGCCAAAGGAGCACTGGCACGTTTCTTCGCGAAGCAGGGCATCCGACTGGACCTAGCGTCCGTTGCCCACCCGCAGTCAAACGGCCAGGTCGAGCGAGCAAATGGACTCATCATCTCTGGCATCAAGCCCTGACTGGTTGTACCACTGGAGCGATCGGCTGGCTGCTGGCTCGATGAGCTTCCGGCTGTCCTCTGGAGTCTGCGCACTACACCCAACAAGTCAACCGGCTTCACTCCATTTTTCCTCGTGTACGGTGCCGAGGCTGTCATCCCAACAGACATCGAGTTCGACTCGCCTCGGATCACCATGTACACGGAGGAGGAGGCCAAAGAAGCAAGAGAAGATGGCGTCGACCTACTGGAAGAAGGCCGGCTGGTAGCACTCAGCCGGTCCGCCATCTACCAGCAAGGGCTGCGCCGCTACTACAACCGCAAGGTCAAGCCAAGATCCTTCCAAGAGGGCGACCTTGTGCTCCGGCTGATCCAGCGAACAGCCGGCCAGCACAAGCTCTCGGCCCCTTGGGAAGGCCCCTTCGTCGTCAGCAAGGCACTCGGCAACGACTCCTACTACTTGATCGACGCACAAAAACCAAGAGCACGCAAGAGAGATGACTCCGGCAAGAAGTCGGAGCGACCATGGAATGCGAACCTCCTGAGAAGATTTTACTGTTGAAAGCAGTATGTATCATGCTACCCTTTTGTATTAAGCACGAACCAACAGGCCCCCCCCCCCCAACAGTACTCGGGGACTGCCTTTTATTTATCTATGAATGACGAATGTCATATCCATGAATGTATTATTACATTTGATTTCTTGTCCGGCACCGGGTTCGACTAGTCGGCCCGGGGACTGGCCGCCTTGAGCTATATTAAAAGTTCTTCCTGAAGTCAGAAAAGTAGTGCGCCGGCTCCCGAGTCCTCTCTTGTTGAAAGTCGCAGCTCGAAGAACTGACTGTCCGACTAGCAAGAGGCAAGATAGAAAGGATGCCCACACGAAAAATGGCTAAGGAACAACGAACCTATATAGCAAAAAGATGGCCTCCAAACATGCCTGCCGGCTGTCAGAACAGCCGGCTGGCCAACTTCCTAAACACTTAGCTTTAGTCCAACAAAGCTAGAGTACTTCCCCCCCCCCAATTGGCCAAGCACTCCTCCAGCTGCAGATTGCAGAGCAACTGTTGGACTGGAGAGGCGGCAACCAAGGGAGGGCGGCAAAGGAAACAGCGGAAGGATAAAAAGCAAAGTACAAGGAAAGGCCAAATGCATGCATAAGTTATATATACATAAAGCCCCCAATAGGCCGGCAACATACATAAGTTCGAATACACCCAGTGGGTGGAATTGTGCAGACTTAACCAAACATTGTTCCAAAAGTAACAAGACAGGAAAACAAAAGATGGCAGACTAGGGCGCGGCGCGGAGGCTGAGCTGGCAGCTGGAGACGGCCCCGCCGGCTGAAGGAGTGGCCGCCTAGCGGGTCTCGGCTTGGCCACCACCAGCGGCAGGCGATGCACTCGCACGCGACGTAGTGCTGGAGGTGCGGTCAGGCTGAGGCTGGTCGGCTGCTCCACCAGCCGGCTCGACGTCTTCACCCTCCTCCTCCTCCTCTTCACCCTCGTCGCTGGAGTCGATCTCCTCCGCCGAGTCTTCACCGTCTGCCGGGTTCAGCCCGAACCACTCCTCCGGCTGGGCGACACCATTGTCGTCTACCTCGGGGGCGAAGACGCTGGTGTCGGTGTAGTCGGCGATCGCCGAAGCCCGCCGGATGATAGCCGGCCGCGCCGGCTCCAGCTCCGTGTCGGCTTGCTGCCACCAGGTAGCCAGCTGATCCAGGCTCAGGCCGGGATACCAGGCCTTGACGAATTCCAGCGCCCGCCTGGCGCCGGAGCAAGCCGCCGAGGCCTTCCAAGCCTCGAAGCGGCCGACTGCCACCTCCAACCAGTCGGCAGTCCGACTGGAGGTGCGAGCAACCACCTGGCCGGGCCAGAGAGCGGCCAAGACTTGCGCCCCTGCATGCTGAAGCCGGCGGAGCAGTCGATGCGCCGGCTGGATGCGGGCCTGGATCACCAAGAGTTGCTCCTCCAGCGAACGGCCGACAGTTGGCGAAATCTCGAAGCCAGCTTGCCTCTGCGCCTCGCGGCGGGCCTCGATGGTCTGGTTGGCGGCGGTAGAATAGCCAGGGAAATACTCTGTGCAAGAGAGAAGAAGAAAAGAGCACCAAGTCAGAAAACGAGCTAAAAATGGCAAATGGCAAGAAAGGACGAAGAGGTAGGCGGCTTACCGTCAACCAGATCTTCGATCTGACCATAGCCAGAAATCAGAGTCTGCCTGGCCTCAGCCCAGCCAGCCGCCTCCGTCTCGTACTCGGCCTGGAGGGCGGCTTCGCGGTCCTGCACCGCCTTCAGAGCCGCCTTGTGGCCTTCCTCCTGGTCGGCCAACTTCTTGGCCAGGCGGTCGCGCTCCTGCACCAAGGCGGCGAGCTCGGCATCCTTGGCACGAAGGGCGGTCTGCGACTCTCCTAGCTGTGCCCTTAGACCGGCGTTGGTCGTCAAGGAAGATCCGACCCAACTGCTCAGCAGTCGGCCCGAATCTCGAGGACTACACCTAGTGGGTGCGCTGACGCGCCCCCACATGAGATAAAGAACAAAGCACGTACCTCGGCTCTCTGTAAGGTCGGCGGTCTTCTGGGTCAGCTCCCGAGCCTGGGAGTTGAAGGCGGCCGCACGAAGATTGTGATAGTCCTGCAAGATAGACAGAAGATCGAAGTAAGAACAAGAATAGCAAAGACAAATCCACTAAGAAGTTCCAAGCCGCCTGCACTAAGAAGTTCCAAGCCGCCTGCTCAGCAGCCGACTCGGAACTCGGGGACTACACCCAGTGGGTGCGCTGACGCGCCCCCACGGAAGAAATCAAGATCAAGAAGAATCAAGATCAAGAAGAAATCAAGATCAAGAAGAAGCAAGATGGGAAGACTAACCCGGATGGCCGCCCGCGTCGCAAGGAACTCATCGGTGAACTGTCTCAGCACCGTCGCCTGGGCCTGGAGTCGGGTCCGGACGTCCTGCGCGGCCACGTTCATCACGGCCGACCCCCCGCCCGGCGTCCACCCCGAGGTAGCGCTGGCCACCTCCGCATCCTGGGCCGACGAGCTGGAGCCCATGGCCGGCTGCGGCTCCGACGCGGCCTTCTGTGGCTCCGACGCAGCCTTCCTCGCACGATGGCTCGGCGGCATTCGGACCGCCATCTCAGTCCTCACGGCCGGCTTGCCCCCCGCCGACTGCGTAGGCGGCAGATCAGGCTGGCCGCCTTTAGCCGCCCCAGTTGCCGGGGTCGGTACCGGCGCCTTCTCCAGGATGATGACGTCGTCGTCCCTCTCCAGCCCTGGCTGGTCGCTGCTGGCTCCCTCTGGCGAGGGCTCCATGGCCCCAGGCGCCATGACGCGCAGCGGGGTGACCATCAAGACCTCCCCCGCCGCCGCTGCAGCTGCAGCCTCTGCTTGGGCCCTGGCTGCGGCATCGGCGAGCTCTTTTGCCGCCTCCTCCTCCCGCGCCGCCTGGGCGGTGGCCGCCCTCCGTGCCTCCGCCTCTCGCGCCTCCCGCTCCTCCCGCACTTCCTGCGCGTTCCGTTCTGTCGCTTCCTGAAGGTCGGCACGGGGGTCCACGCGGCGAGTGGTGCTCCCAGATCCCCTCGGCGACTCGACGCAGAGGCGGCAGCCGCCCGGTCAAGCGACAACGGAGCTCTGGTCGTTTGGAGAAAAAGACAAGGGTTCAGGAACCACCAGAGAAAAGAAAGAAAAAAAGAGTGTACAAGAGAATTCGAACTTACGCCGACACGGTCTGCGGTTGCTTCACCGTCTTGCGGAAGCGAGCCGCCTTCGCGGCCGCCTCCTCCCGCCTGGTTGCTGCCGCCCCGCCCCTGGGTTTCTTCGTCTGACTCGCGAACAAACCCTGGGCGGCGCGACGCTTCTGCCCTCCGCCCCGAGCAGGCGGTGCAGCGGAGGAACCCGCGCCGCGTCCAGATGCCGGCTGGCGGCGCGGGACGACTTCGGCCTCATCATCGTCCGGCCAGTCGTCGAAGGTGACTCCGAGCCCGGAGCCACCTGCTTCGCCACCGGCTTGGCCACCACCCGGCTCGATGTTGTCGTCCATACCAGCCGCCCCCAAGTCGGGGTCCTCCAGATCATGTTCCGTCCGGTCAGGGACGAATCGACGCTCCGCGTCTGACCCGCCGGCCGGCCGAAGAAGAGGGCTCTGTCGAAAAAAAACCCGACTAAGTTAGAGTTGGCCAAAAGGAACTCGGCAACGAAGTTAAGAGAAAAAGAAGAAACAAGGAGAGCATACCGTGGGCGGTGGATTGGCTCGGCTGTATGGCTCCTTGCCGAACTGCCACTCTTCGGAGAACTTGCAGTTTGCAAGGTAGTTCACCATATGGGCGACCTCCTCGCGCGGCATGTCCTTGGTGCACATTCGGCTCGGATCGAGCTGGCCGCTCATCTGACAGATCAGATGAGGACGACTCTGGAGTGGAAGAACCCGGCGCGTGACGAAGGCGGCCAGAAGATCGGGCCCCGTCAGGCCCTCCGACTGGGTCATCACTCGCACTCGGGCGACGGCTGCGGACCCAGCCGGCGTCAGAGTCATGGCCCAGAAGGACCACTGGGGCCGCCTGCCCGCCGATGGGCCGGCTACGTAAGCCGGCAGGTTGATGTAGTCGCCCCGTGGGGCGATGTTCCGCACGTAGAAGTACGACTTTTGCCACTTCTTCACCGATTGGATCAGCGTGATGACGGGGAAGGGGTTGTCGGCGACCGACCTCCGCGACGCGATGAAGGCGCCAGTCTGAGCCGGCACGCCCTGCATACGCGTGCCCAACTTGGACTGGAAGAACTCCCCCCAGAGCTCGAGGGTGGGAAGGACGCCGAGGTAGCCCTCGCACAGGGTGACGAAGGCAGACAGCAGCACCACCGCGTTTGGGGTGAGGTGGTGTGGCTGGAGCTGGTAGAAATCGAGCTAGGAGCGGAAGAAGGCGCTCACTGGCAGGCCGATGCCGCGCAAGAAATGCGAGCGGAAGACCACCCGCTCGCCCTCCCGCGGCTCCGGCGTAATTTCCCTCGCCGGCGCAAGACGGACCTCCACCTTGTCCGCGCCGGGCAGCCGCCGTGTATTGCGAAGGAACTCGACGTGATCTTCGTGAACGTTGGAGCCGTCCCAATCCCTGCCATACTGCTCCGTGGCGGGAGGCATGGCGAAAATGAGCGCGGCGGCGGAGGAACGTGCGCTGGAAGAGCGTGGTGGCGAGGCGCTGTTGCAAGAAACGGCGAGCGAAGAAGATGGTGGAAGTAGGAGGAGCGTGCGAGGGCCTGCCGCCCTCCACCTCCCCCTACTTATAGCTTCGCGAGGCAAGGCCGGGGAGGCCAGACGTGGGGGGAGACGTGGGGATTAACTGCACACATTCCCCCCACGCCTCGCGATTATTGCGCCCTAAAGGCGAGCCGAAACTGCTGCAAGAAGACGTGCGGGCGGTTTCGGGATGCAGACAATCCGCGCCTGGGCCCGGGCGTGGACGTGGCGGGCCCCCACCCTGCGGCGACGTCCCGCGCGCGCGTGGGCTGGCAGGCTTTCCGGCCAAGAGGGGCCACGTGGTTCGCAGACGGCAAGTGGCCGGCCCGCGGCCCGGTGCACGCACTGGCGAGCTCCCGCCCTCCGACTTCGGAGTTTTCGAACAAGGCGGCACGCCTAACCAAAGCCGGCTCCCAGCTGCCGACTTGTCAAGATAGGAAGCTGATCGAACTTCTCGACTCCTACTCCACCTCGAAGCCCAATCAGCTTCGGTGACTACTGTCGGAGTAAATGGCCACGGGTAGCCTAACCGACTACCCCTGGTTCTTCTGAAAAATTATCAGGCCTTTGGGCCTCCAAGAACTCCAAGCATTGGACCACCTCACCTGGCCGGCTAGCCCCGAAGCCGACTCACGGGAGGCGGCCCAGCCTCAGCAATCTCCCCCCAGGACATCCGCGGGGTGGCCGACTCCAGGAAGCCGGCCTCGAAGAGCGCTGACTCCAAGAAGTCGGCCGAGACCACAACCACCAAAGCTACACCCACATAACGGTGACAAGACGGGGTGTGGCCACAGTGCGGCCCACTACCCCCGAAGCCCGAGGCGGGCATGGCTACAGGAGGCCGTACGGGACGGCCGTCTCCCGTTCGGCTCGGCGCTGTAGCCATGCTGGCCTCAACGTCATCCACGACAGACTCCCGTAAGGCCCACAGGCGGCGGGCCCCTTCAGCCAGAGAGAGGCGAGAAGCCGGCTACCCCCTCCCTCGAAGCGTGTGCCACATTAAGGAGACAAGACGAGGTAAGGCTACAGTGAGAGCCCCCGAGGCGGCCCACTGTAGCCACGCTTACCTCAATGAAGCCCTCATCATCAAAGGCGAGGCTACAGTAAGCAGCCGCCGACAAGACTCTAGGCGGTGGGGCCGGCCTGTCGACCAAGAAGCCGGCAGCCGGCGGGACCCACCAGTCGGCGGGACCCAACAGCCGGCGGAGAAGCCGGCGAGCGTAGACACTGACGGCTGGGACCAGTGCCCAGCCAGATTACCATTGTACCCCCGGGGGGTAGGCCTATATAAACCCCCCGGAGCACCCATGCAAAGCGTTGGCTTCTGAGCACAGCACACACACCATAGATAGAGAGAAGTGAGAGCTAGCCTAGTTCTTCTTCTCCCTTGAACCCAACAGCTCTAGGAGCGATTGTAGCTACCTTTTCCTGATCTAGTGATCATGCGGAGACCCCGCAGAGCAGGACTAAGGGTGTTATCTCCTCGGAGAGCCCCGAACCTGGGTAAGATCCGCCGGCGTGCATGTCTTCGCCTCATCCCGTTTCCAGGCACCGGCGACGTCTTATTGGCACCCACAATGATAAGCCACCCGTTGGCATATGTCGCACCAACCACCCGACAGTCCCGGTTTGTGGTATGAACTGGGACTAAAGGGTGGTGGGCCAGGAGCGTGGCCCATTGGTCCCGGTTTGTCCCACCAACCGGGACCAAAGGGTTTGGACGAACCGGGACCAATGCCCCCACGAGGCCCGGCAGGCCCCTGGCCGCACGAACCGGGACCAATGCTCACATTAGTCCCGGTTCATGACTGAACCAGGACTAATGTGAATATTGCCCTGTGACCAAAGCCCCTTTTCCTACTAGTGTAGGCGGCCATTGTGTATGAATGTTTTTCGGAGGCGGTTGCGTGGCGTCTAGATGAAGCTACAAACCTACCCCGGTTTAGACCTTTGGACGTCGGGCTGGTAGGTTTCACGGGTCGGAGTTCTTAGTAAATTAATTTCCTTTTACTACCAAACATTAGTCTCACGCGGTTTCGGGCGAGTAGAGGCTCTTTGGGCGCTTCGTTCGAAATTTGAAACACAAGCCTTCACGTTTAGAGTACTCTTGAACTTTGAGGATTGACCTAAATACACAACATTAAATTTGACCTTGTATGTTTGAAAACCTCATTAAATTATCCGCTTCTTTTTGAAATTTTGACACTTGAATATCCTATAGCTACGATTATTTTGGAATGGAGGAGATAAAGTTAAATCTATTTTGTACACGACTACATATGCTATTATGTACAAAATCAGAGCAAAGATTGGTGCCCCCATAATTTAGTTATGATTTACAAATGCCATGATATCAAATTCAAATAATTGAATGGACTTCATGTTGAATTCGATTTTTTGAAACCACCTTTAGTTGAATTCAAATGTATGCCAGTTCATAGGTAGCTATTTATAATGTTCATTGTGTATCTTTTGTATGTATAATGTGCTTTACACACACAACATGAACTATACTCACGTTTATATTCGATTGCTAAAGCGATGCATTGTCTGGAGTTCAAAATACTAACTATGTGGATCAATTGTGTCGAATAATAACATAGACATGCTCAAATTCGATAGAATCTAGATGTCTGATGGATCAATGACCGTTCCTTACGCGAATTGCAAATATCATGATCCCATCCTAATATTTGGATACAATTTATATCTTTAATCAATGTGTACAGCAGTCTTGTACGTGTAGTTTCACTCTCCATCGATGGTCTCTCACACATGCTCACACACTCTCTCCTGAGGTGTCTTTCTCGCACACATGCTCTCGATATAACCCTCCCTCCCTCTCGTAACCATTTACGACCGTTTTCACTAACCTTTATAACAAGCACTCTTTCTCTCGCAAGCATACACAGGCACAATCCCCATCGACCCTTTCTATATACATAGACCTACCTACGTGTGTCCTGTACGCACATCATCTTTAGGCCTGTCTCTCACACATTGTCTCACACCTCTCTTCCTAATCGACGAGTATGATTCTAGTAGAGCATTCTGTACGATGCCCCTTAAAGTTAGGTTGGATGAATAGTAATATCAGAGATAAAGGGTTTACCTTAGTCCGAGAACCTAGGGTTACAAATCCTAGCCGGCTTTGTCAGTGGACATAGAGTCCTTCACAATTATGCTATCTTTGTCTTGTACGACTAGTCATCCATGGGTCTCCCTAAATGCGTCACGGGCCAACCAATGTGGCGCAGGACGGAACCGAACGAAGGGCCTCACCTCGACCCACCGGACCTCACGCGGTGACACACCCTCTACCGCCACGTCTCGTTATCTTCTCACACCCACACATACCAACACAGACACCACATACAAAAAATATATTCTCCTGGTGCCTCTATCCACTCCCCCTTGCATATACACACTCAAGGGAATCTCTCGCCGTGATGTCATATTCGTCTCTCTCTCTCTAGACGACTCTCATTTCTCGTGCTATCTCTCCCACGTCCCCCCGCCGGCCCCTCTATCCATGTCTCTCTCGAATATGTAATACACACACATACCTCTCTAGGCCCTGCCAAATGCATCAACTACACATTCACACATGTTACATCACGTACCCCATTGATCTAAAAAGCCCTCTCTTCACATTTATTTCGCATACAACATTCCTTTTGAATAAAGTGTGGCCAAAAAAATATTTTAGAATTTCTACATATATACAACATTACCAAGTTATATGGAGGAGTATGAACGCTTGCATTGCATGGTGCCCACAATGATATTTGTTCCGCACTGTGAATTTGTATATTTTTATACTATATATAAAGTTAGTCATAATAAAGAGAAACGAAGAGCACCTCTCTCTCCATCGCATACCCCCCCTCTACACCCCTTTCACGTACGCACACAAAATATCTCCAGGTCCTCTAAAAGTAAGCCCCCAGCACATTCACGCATGTTTCATCTCTCTCTCGCGATATATACAATGACGATCAATGTATTTCAAGCGAAAGCACGATACGTACATTGGACTTCAGAATCCACTCATTACGGTCACCATTTACATTTTGTGGTTATTATACAGTCGCGGGCTCACCGTACAACTCTGTATTTGCTCAAGACACGACTAGTTGACCAGTTAAACGCTCCACGTGGCACCTCTAGTGTTGCATCACATTATCTCACTACCATCGGGCCCACCTGTCGGCTTGTATCTACTCTACATCTACACTCTTAGAAAATACTAGCAAGATGCCCATGCGTTGCACGGAACATCAAGATGCATTTGTATGAGTAGTTTATCTTGTGGGAGAAAAGGATGAACAAGGGAAGGCCTTGTTTGCAAGTGTGGAGAGGGGTGTGGGTACCTTTTTGCAAAATTGCCATAGTTTCATTCCTATCCGTCAGATATAGATAGGACGGCCTATATTGCAGGATGGCAGACATACGATCATCACCGACTATGCTTTTTATAAGAGTAGGGATAAAATACACTTATAAAAACAGAGTTGGTGATGATGGTGTGCCTGCCATCCTGCAATATAGGCCGTCCGATTTATATCTGACGGATAGGAAAGAACCTATGACAATTTTGCAAAAAGGTACCCACACACCTCTCCACATTTGCAAATAAGGCCTTCCCTCGTTCATCCTTTTCTCTCACAAGATAAACTAGTCATACAAATGCATCTTGATGTTACGTGCAACGCACGTGCATCTTGCTAGTAAGAATGAAAACAAACGAGAAAAAATATTGGACGGTGGTTCGAAGTCATGACCCCGGGCACAGCGGACAAGGTGGACTTGTATTGGTATGCTGAGCCGTCTGTTTTAACACACAGGAGCTGGTGTGGTGAATATACACACACGCACGCATGCACACAAACTGCATGCATGCAACACTCACACGAACACATGCACCCACGCACGCACGCAACACCCACACGTACACACGCAGCCACGCACTCACGCGACACTCACACGCACACACGCACGCATGCATGCACACACCAGTACACCACACGACCAACACACACTCTCACGCTCAAGTGCTCAACCTACACATGCATGCGCACACATCAGGCCCCGATAGACACATACACAACCAGGTGATTCCCGCGCATGGGTGGAGTCTTGTCGCGCCTGCATAAATTTGTGTTTATCTGACCTTTTCCCTATGCGAACTGACAGGTGGGACCCACAAGGAATGTGGTCAATTTAACTAGTCAACATGGTGCCACGCAGACTATTTGGCCGGTCAACAGAGTGCAATCCGATGCTGAACCATGAGCAAGTGACCGTATAATCACCGCAAAACGTATATAGTGACAATAATCAGCTTATTCTGAAGTTCGGTGAACGTATTACGCTTTTCTCTCTGTAGGCCCTCCAAAACTACATCTCTACACGTTCTCGCATGTTACATATAAGAACTATGCAATACAGCACTACTACTATACTCTAACACAATAAATCATATGTGTTTTTAGTTTTACTAGATATCATATTGTTACTTAATTATTCAGTTTGCATACATTAAAATTGCCTTTGAAATGTACGGCCAATATCATATACCGCGCGGGAAAATCCCGCCCTTTCCTGTTTAATCGGGTTTTTATTGATGGATCGTGCGAAACAGCAAAACTATAGTACTATATACAGTACAAGTGACAGTTCACTGGGCCATCGTGTCGTGTACTCCTCCGTCGTAAGAGTGGAGCGCTCGCATTCATAAATCTTCTAGTCCCTTTCGCCGACATGTGGGACATCAAGCTACCGGGTCCACGTGCCATACCGGAATACAATGCAAAGCAGCCGGGGTGAAGCACCCAGTCATGGCGCCGGCGTAGTAATGAGCAATGAGGCATCAAATCACAAAGCTGCACCTTTCCCGCAATTAAGTTGGAGGGACGAAGTAATAATGCTAAAAAAAGTAGTTGGAGGGACGAAGCAACCATCTTTTCACTCGTTGCTGAATCCGCTTCTCCCTCATCTTCTTCAAGTGAACCACGTGTTGCTTCTTCCGTTGTTCTGCCTCATGTGGGAAGCAGATCGGCTTGGTAAAGCACTGACACGTGGGACCACATGTTAGCAAACCGCCAGGACAACGTCCTCTAAAAATAAGAAACCTGCCCCGCCATCCGCGCGGCAAAATCACCTCCTTTTTACTAATCTTGATTCTATAATTTTTTAGAGCAATATAATTGAGATTTGTATAGATAGCACACAGGAGCAAAACCAAGTGGTACGGTTAAGGGTATCCACAATGTGTAGCCAAATGTGAAAATAGATTTTGGCATCGTGGGAACCATTGTGGCCGGTGTTGCCAAAGCCAAAAGGATGGAACCGAAGCTCCCTGATTGATTGATTGAAGGAATAGAAAAATGCAACGTCTCTCCTCTTTCTCCTGTGCTTGGACGCATGTACAGTATAGAGGACAGAGTCTACTCCCCTGGCCCTTCTATCACAAATCACAAAGCTGTGAGGCGTCAAATCACAAAGCACGGACGAAGCAACCATCATTTCACTCTTCGCTGACTCCGCTTCTCCATCGTCTTCTTCGAGAAACCATCTCACCGCACTAAACTGGACGGATGACGCTATTGTGTAAGAGTAGTACTAGTACATTTACACGTCCTTTGGTTCAACGGACTTTCTGGATGCAAATAAGGCGGTTGTCTCGGCTTGCAGGCGACACTTGCGAACGACTTACCGTGGTCTCCCTCAATGGTGTTCTCCGTCGAACGCACTTCGCCAAACCACAACGTTCGAGATATCATCGACGTCACCGCAATGGGGAAGGAAGTCAAATATAGTTACTGCCTCCATTTTTTTGTACGCAAGGCCAGTATATCAAAATTACAATTTGCAAAAGGCCACTAACACTAATCGAGGAAAAATTGATGGGGTTTGCCTCGTACTAGCAACCAAGGACATTAATATCCCCTGCATGCATGCGGAAGTGAGAAGGTTGGTTTGCATAGCGCTGCATTAATCAAGCGATGAGGAGTGAGATGGTTTGCTCTTTGGGCTTTGGAGGAAAAATACGCATTAATTGACACGTGAAATGAGGATTTGTATCGATTAATCCCGCGAAGGAAAACCCCGCCTTTCTTTTTTAACACTAGTACTCCTAGTACGTACTACTACGTACTTATCCTGTTTGGGTCTAGGCCTTGCATTGCCATACTTCGCCACACATTTTTTCCAAGCTTGCCTAAAGTTTTCAAAATGAAAAGGAGGTACACTTGCGCACGGCTGTCGCGGTCGCACGGCACCCTCACACGGTCGCTCCTGCACGCCGCGGTCACACCGCACCCTCACATGCACAGTCGCTCCTGCACGCCGCAAACCCAACCAAGGGAACGCACCCTCATTGACACGTGCTGTCGCATGTGAACAAACCAAACTCAGCCATCCTACCACTGACACATAATTTTCGTTCATAGAGTATGTTTATCCAACCGCATGTTGGGGAGTAACCGTACGGCACGTGCGGTGGTCTGTTGGGGAAGAAGAAGAGGTGAGGAAGAAGAGTTAGGAGACGTAGGATATTCATCCAACCGCCTGAAATGGTAGAGTGACCCAAGTCAGGCGACTTGCATAACAATATAAGTTTTTACACAACAAAAGATCCATAAAAACAACAACATAAAGAAAAACTATCACTGCTCACGGAACGAGATTACCTCATCGTCTTTGGTTGCCGGCGCGAACCAGCCGTAGCTGCTGATGTGTGTCTCTGCACCGTGGTTGTCCTCGGCCTCCAGCTACTCGTTCATGTGGAGCGTGCGGGCGCTCTGCACGAACGAGAGCACCGCCCGGTTCAAGTCGAGCACGTCCGGTTCCGCCAGCAGGAGGGCCTCGATGGCAGCGGCATCCACGCGCTTCGCGTCGAGTCGAGCCTCCGCCGCCCGGTTCAAGTCCAGGATGTCCGGTTCCGCCTGCAGGAGGGCCTCGATGAGAGCGGGATCCGCGCGCTCCGAGTCGAGTTGAGCCTCTGCCGCCCGGTTCAAGTCCAGGACGTCCGGTTCCGCCTGCAGGAGGGCCTCGATGGCAGCAACATCCGTGCACTCCGCCTCAAGTTGAGCCTCCGCCGCCCGGTTCACATCCACGACATCCGGTTCCGCCTGCAGGCGAGCCTCGATGGCAGCGGCATGCATGCGCTCCGCGTCGAGTTGAGCCTCTGCCTCCCGGTCCTCCTTTAGTATCGCTAGGTTGAACCGCTGGTCCGCCTGCACCATGGGGGACTCGGACGCCGGCAGGAAGTCGACATCCATCGTCTCATACCCATCGGGGGCCTTCTGCGCCATGACCTCCGCCATGAACATTGGATCGGCTTCCTCCTCCTCGTAGCTTGGCTCCAGAGAACTCGGGGATTGGTCCGCTGCAAAGCGAGCTTGGGAACGGAGGTCTCTGGCGTCGACCGCTGCCGCGATTTCTGGGCGGCGCTCCGGCGTCAACATCTTGTAGTACGTGATCTTGCGGCGCACCATGGCTTTCTGGCAAACTAGGGGACGCTTGATGTGGGCTAGGGGATCGAAAGGTGGGGGAAGGGGCTGGAGATTAGGTGTGGTTTTAGGGCAGTGGCTGGCGTAGGCCGAGCAGCGAAGGTTCTGGTGTGAATAGTGGTTCCAGTGACGACCAGTCAATCGGTTTTGACTGTACATCGCTCTTGTCGCGTTCGCATTGCAGCCCGGCACGCTGGACCCTCCACGTCGCTCAATGAATGGAACGCGCTTCGTCTTGCGTTTTCGCTCGCTTGTGGGACCGCAGTTGAGAGCAAACTGAGTCCCTCCCCCTACCCCGCCCGCGTCATTTTATGCGGAGTAAATAAAAACAGAGGGAGTATACTACGGATGAGGATCCCCTGATGTGGCCGAACCCATTGAGTAACTGACATGCGGGGCCTAGAAAGCATGGGGTCCGCCAGTAAGTGACCGAAAGGGAGGGTAAGGCAGGGATATGTATGTGAAAGGAGCTTCCAATGATATAATTTTCACCTTATACATCTCATGTACTATTAATCTTGTCAATAGTCAAATGCGGTTTTGAAAAACGCATTAGAGCATGGTTAATAATATAGCCAGTCGATGGCTATAAGGAACTGCCATGTCATCTATAGCCATCATCTATTATATGCACTCATACAGTAGTGTGGGCTATAAGGTTGGCTATTTCCCGCAATTTTTTTATAAGGTTGGCTATTGTATTAGTACTTTTTTCCATCTCCTCTCCATCTCTTTCTTCATATTTATTGTACATATTTAACTAGGAATGCGTATATAGCTAGGCTCTTACATGAGAGCTCACTCCCCTTACTTTTTCACATCTCTCTCCTCCACATAGGCCCTATATAACTGGAAGGAGGGAGTACAACTATGAGCACTGCATACTCTAGTACAGATGTTGTCAGTACTCCACTAATACTATTGGACAGGGAGCTTAAAAAAAGTTACTATTGGACTGGCTATACATGGGAAAATCCTAGTTGGAAGAGCATGCGCGAGAACAAGCACATTCACGTGGTTGAAAACAAATTGGAAACCATCTCAAGTACAAATCTAGGAGTACGTACGAATCTAACAATATTGATTGGGCGTTGTTGAATGTTGATACTTTTTTTTATCAAAGTAGAGATACTTTGACTACACATAAAACTTATATGTAAACTAGAAAGGATAGGAGGGAGTATATTGTACGTTCAAAAACGAAACGAACATTGAATACCCTTTATATATGATTTGCAGATGCTATGATCACCGGTTCAAAATTTTGAATATGCCTTAGGTATCACACATGACTCCACTTGTTCTCTCTCAATTTCATCTCGGGGTCCGGAGATCGATTGAAAGAGGACTAGGGTGGGTACAATACGTTCCTTTCGCTTATGAACGTACAATATACTCCCTCTGATCCCCACAGACCCCCCGGTGGGTCATTTCTATCATAGAAACAGACCAAACCTTTATCTCCTTGCACGACACGCAATTGATCTCTAAACATCAATCGATCTCGTCAACATGTGTCGGGGCATGAACCGAATGGGATGTCAAAACTAAGACGCGAAGCGACAAGGCAAAGTGAAACTTTAAACGAACCGTTTGTTTGTATGCATGTCGGACAAATTACAAATAAACATTGGAAATACAAGCATGGTCTAGGCCCACATGCGAATGATACTCGGCGGATTGTTCAAATGAGGCATGCAGGAGGATGGACTCGACCAGTGGGCGACATGATCGATGGAGAAGAGGGTTGGAGAGGAATGAGAAATAAGGAAACGCCACATGATTATACTTGAACGGCTCAAATAAACAATAAGTTGTCTCGCTTGGCCTACATAGTGAAAGGCCTAATGCGCAAGGCGGAGCACTGACGCTCGAATATGGCCGGGAAAACAGGGAAACCGACATGTGGGGCACACCTGTTGAGACGACGTAGCGCAAACTAGTCCAATGGAGGAGCTGGCCCACGACCTCCTCGCCAGCGGCAACCGTTCATGTGGGTCGTGGGGGCCAACAACGTGGCGCAGCTCCAGCACCGCCTCTGGACACGGCGACCGCGCTGAGCGACACGCTCATCGTCGCTAGACACGGTCGGTTTCAGTGTGCCGAGGGTGGCGTTAGTGCTGTGGCACGACTAACAGTATGTTTGGTTTGTGCCCAAGGTTGCCCCATCAAAGCATTGGGTAGCCAAAATTTTGGTTGAGGTTTTGGTTGCCCATGATTTGGCCGACATCGGCAAGAAAAATGAACTAGAGTTGGCTAGAGTTCATTGGCATGCTAAAAAAATGGCAACCATCCAAACAAAGACCAATCTTTGGGTCATGACCAAAATTTTGGTAAGGTGCACTTTGGCCACAAACCAAACACACCCCAACACCCGGCTCGTCGAGGCTGCACGGGGCGCTGGGACGCGTCCGCGGAGTGGTGTAGCGCGGCCAGCTGCATCCTCAGGACCTGAGACAATGCCGGGTCGTCTTGCTTTTTCAATGACATGCGTCGATCGCATGTGAGCAAAGGGCATCTCCAACGTTGCCATGACCGCAGCTGACTACCCTGGCACACCAAAAACCCTCGTCCCTCACGCCGTCGCACGGTGCGTTCCCAGCCGGCGCCAGCTGCCCGCATTCATGTCGTCCGTCCGTGTGCCGTCGTTAAGAGGCTCGGTGCCGGATGAACCAACTCCGGCGACTTAATGACACACCAGGATGCTTGGCCTCACCGGAATGCGCTACTTAAAGCGGCAACGCCCAGCTAACCTCCACACCATAGCGCATCGTCCTCCTACCTGGCACCACACCCGCCATGACCGCAAGCGCGAACGCTCTGCAGGAGAGCTTGTCTTCGGGGATGAAGCTCGAGGTCGCCGCCCTCGCTCAAGTCGCCGCACGAGCGGTGGCCACGCTGGCGGCCGACGATGGAAGCACCGTCCGCCACGCGTCCTACTTGCCGCCATCCAACGTCCGGCACCGCCGAGGTTGGGGACTCCTCCGAGGATGAGTAGGGCATGGGAGGCGGCAGGGCATGGTGTGCCAACTGGTCCGTCCGTCTCCCGTGTTCTACTTTTCCTCGCCGGAGACCGCACCTTCACTTCACGGGTCTTGAACCCCGCCCCCGTACATGGAGATCGCAGATGGAGGACGTCGGTCGCCGCCGTAGAATAGGTTTAGGGTCGGGTTTCTTTTATTTTTCTGTCCTATAAAAGTTCGAAATGTAATGAAAATCTGCCGTGTTTGCATTAATCTCAGCGGGTGTATATGAACTTTCACAATAATATAGTATATTGTAGGATTACTAGCAAGCTGCCCGTGCGTTGCACGGAAGATCAAGATCATGTGGGAGAAAAGGATGAACGAGGGAAGGCCTTATCTGCAAATGCACATTCACGCATTTCACATCATTCTACATCTACGGGAACCTATGAAAGGGTTAACGTAAATTGCCTCTCTCTCTCCTCCCCTGATTTTCATGGTGGTGGGCCCCTCCCTCCCCCAATCTACAATCAATAGCTCGCACGTTTCACATTATGTTAATTATGTAACTGGGACTACGTAGGTGTAGCATTACTCGTCCCAGCATATCGGGCGGGAAAAGACCCGGCCGCGCCGTTTTAGTCGGGATTACCGGATTACTAGCAGTAGTTTCGATGGATCGCGCGAAGCAACAAGTTTTTTTTCAGGGGGAGAAGCACCTAGTTTAAAAGGAAAAAAGGCGGTACACTCACAACACCCTGTCGCGGTCGCATTGCACCCCACACACGTTCGGTCCTGCACACAGCTCACGCAAACGGAACGCGCTTCGGCTTGCCTCTTCACTAACACGTGGGACTACACTTGGAGAAACCGACCATGCGCCAAACTCCCACCGCCCACCGCACGAAAATCCTCCCCCCCCCACCCAAAAATTCCCCCCAAATCCTAGATTCAACCGCCCTTCAGCCAACTAGCCAATAATATTCCCCAAACCCCCATCCCCCCGTCCCCCTCCACTCCATTTGCTCCGCCAAAGCCGCCCTCCCCGCCACGCTGATACATCGGCGCCGCGGTTCATCGAGGGGCCGCACGGTGATCCTCTCGCTCCCAGCGTACACTCTCGTAGACCGCCGTCTTCTAGCCGCGCCGCCATCGCTGGCGACGTTCTTGTGGAGGCGCACGGCGGTCAGCGCCGCCAGCGCTAGCGACGTTCGTGTGTAGACGCACGGCGGTCAGCTTCTCCCACGGTACGCGCGTTCTAGACTGAGGCCCCGTGCATGTCGGTGTTGCGCTGAATGTTAGCTGATCGACGCTGTTAATCTCACTGTTTGTCGGAGTAGTTTACAGTCAATATGCTCTGCTTAAGAAGCTTCCTTGCCCTGTTCTGCACTCTATATGCTTAGTTGAGATGGCATGCCAAGGCCGATTAGTTGCTAAAATATCCTGCCATATATTTATTGTGACGTAGATTGCCATGGTCTAGTAGCCAATCTGTTAGGTGAAATAGCTCTACACCGTTTTATACTCGATCTTTGTTGCTGCGATGGCCTTCGATAGTTCGATGGCTGTGTGCTCGGCCTCATTGACTGCTGAAACAGCCTGCAATAATTTAGCACTCAAATCTGTTTGCTGAATTAGCTTTACATATATTTCGTTACTTAGATCTGCTCGTCCAAATATCTTGCCATAGCTTTAGACATCGACCTAGGTATTTTCTTCTGGACTTCATAAAAAAGCATATATGTTTTTCCTGTAATATCTAGTAGAAGAACTAATTTGTATGTCTAACAGATGGACCTGACTTGGATAACTTCTGCTCGAAGATTCTCCGCTGCATATGTCGAGGGGGTTGAAAAACTTCATGAACTTTATTAGAGCTGAGTACGGTGGTCCGAAATCAGATGTGCTCTGCCCGTGTTGCAGTTGTATGAATTCAATTACAAGACCCTAGTCAACTGTGCAAAATCATCTGCACTTGTATGGGATGTCGGTCACATATACTAGGTGGGTTCATCATGGTGAAGCTGTGAACGTCAATGTTATTGACTACGTGGAAGCAGCAGATCACCATCTTGATCTGCCTGATGCTCAGGTGGAAGAGGAGGAGGAGGAGGTGGTGGCGGAGCCAGTGAGTTTGACAAACATTGAAACAATGCTACGAAATGCTCATGCATTCCATGAACTTTCACCTATAGAAGAAAAATGGTGGGCCCGCATGTTGGAACAATGCAACGTGGCTGTCACCCCATGAAATAAGCTGTCAGTATTCTCAGCTATGGTCACCTTTCTTCAGGTGAAGACATCTATGCGGATGACCAAAAAAATCATTCGATGCGATGTTGGCTGCTTTCCGCAAAGCTTTCCCAGATGCGTCTGAGCTGCCACACACCTACAGTTAAATGAAGAATTTCCTTCGTGCAGTTGGAATTGGATATGATATGAACCATGTTTGTAAGAATAATTGTGTTCTGTTCCGGAAGGATTATGGCAACTTAAGTGAATGCTTGAAATGCAAATCATCAAGATGGAAAGATGGCGATGCTGTGAAGAGGATTCCTCATAATGTTCTGAGACATTTTCCAATTACACCAAGATTGCAGAGGTTGTTTCATGATGCTGAAACAAGAGAGGATGTACTGTGGCATTCTAGGAACCAGGAGTACAGAGATCAGAATGTAATGAGCCATCCATCACATGCTAGTGAGTGGAAAAGCTTCAATCAGAAACACAAAAAGTTTGCTGCTGACCCGAGAAACATTAGACTTGGCTTAGCTTCAGATGGATTTAACCCATTTGGCCACCAGAGCGCCACATATAGCATGTGGCCAGTGCTTGTTATCCCTTACAACATGCCTCCAAATGTCTGCACCAAAGAATCAAACTACATGATGCCCTTGCTCATCCCAGGTCCAAAAAGTCCTGGAAAGGATTTTGATTTGTTCATGGAGCCTCTTGTGGAGGAACTTCAACAGCTATGGTGCGGTGTTCTTATAGCAGCCCACCAGCTGATTTCTTTCTGCGTGCTGTTATAATTTGGTGCATCCATGATTATCCGGCTTTGGGCACTATGTCAAGGCGAAAGTCACATGGTTACAATGCATGTGTTCGCTGTGACAGGAATCCGCTGTCATATGCAATACTTAGCAAGATCTGTTACATTGGACACCGCCGTTTCCTTGCCAAGGACAAGCCGCATCCTAGAAAATACCGAAGACATGTGTTCAATGCAAAGCGTGAAAACCGTGATGCGCCAAAGAGGCTCACCGCCGATGAGTTGCATGTGGAATTAGAGAAGGTCAGACATATTACACCAGGAACCCATCCTGATAATGGTAGCGAGAAAAAGAAGCGTGGCAGGGCAGAAGAGAGATTATTGTTTACCCGCAGGTCACTTTGTGGGACTTGGAGTATTGGAAAGATTTGGATCTGCGGCATAATCTTGATGTGATGCACATCGAGAAAAATATATGTGACAACATTATCGGCACACTTCTTAATATTGCAGGCAAGACGAAAGATACCTTAAAATCTAGGATTTATTTGATACACCTGGGTATCATACAGGATTTGCAGGTGCAAGATGAAGGTAAACCACGGGATATGGCACCAGCTGTGTACGTCTTGGACAAGGTAAAAAGAAAACAATTCTGCGAGCTCCTGTCACGTGTGAGATTCCCACATGGATTTGCTTCCAACCCTGAAAGGAGAGTCAGTGCAGATGGAAACAAGGTACAAGGGTTGAAAACTCATGACTGTCACGTCCTACTCCAAAGGGTTTTACCTGTTATCCTTAGAGGATTGGGCCGCCCTGACTTATACAGAGCAGTTGCAGAGTTGGGACAATTCTTCATGGAACTCTGCAGTAGAAATATCAGGATAGATGCTTTGGAGCGTCTTAGAGACAAGATACCAACTATCCTATGCGACCTTGAGAAGATATATCCTCCAGCCTTCTTTGATGTGATGGTGCATTTGGCTGTTCATCTACCTGATGAGGCACTACTTAGAGGTCTAGTACAGTATGGCTGGATGTACCCTATTGAAAGGCGGCTAGGCACTTTCAAGGGCTATGTTAGGAACAGAGCTAGACCCGAGGGTTCCATTGCAGAGGACTACATTGCTACAGAAGCGTTGACATTTTGCTCAAAATACATTGAAACAGCTGATCAGCTTAGCAAAGACGTGGATGAAGACAATCCCGGGCTCAATGTTTTCGATTATTCTAGTCGAGTTACAGGGAAGAGTCGACAAGAGGACAAACCTAAAGGTTTGGACAAAATGGTTTGGTATGTGTTGAATAACTGTCCTGAGATAGTACCTTATATCAAGTAAGTGCTAAGTATTGCAGCTTATACATCGTAATGTACTAAACTTGCAGCAGATTCTTATATATTTAGATGTTTGACGCGATCACTATGTTGTGCAGCATCTACAGAAAGGAGTTACTGCCGCAAAATCCAAGAAACATTGAAAAACTGGTTATGGCAGGATTTGCGAAATGGTTCAAGAGCCATGTAAGCTTTTGAATTGCACTGTCAGTTTTTTAATATATTGAGTATATAAGATGATTAGCTTGTCTATTTTCTAACCATAGGTTAAGAAGATGCGGGAGGATGGGTAGGCAGTTGATGATGCCCTTTATTCACTAGCAATGGGTCCTGATACTCGGGTAAGACCTTATGAATCTTGCGTTGTTGGAGATGTGCGCTACAACACCCTTGCACGAGACGAAGGCAGGAAGACACAAAACAGTGCCATCATGAGCACGGATACATATGACAAAGAGACAACTGAAATGCATGCTAACATAACAGATATTGTTCAGTTGCAGTATATCTCCAGTTTCGAGGATCATCGGTGTGTGGTTCTGTTGTGCTGTCGTTGGTATAACCTATTTTCCAGGATCGCAAAACCCAGAGCTGATGATTATTTCAAATCCATCTATGTCAACGCGGCGTACCAGACCAACGAGCCTTTTATTTTGGCAAATCAAGCAACACAGCTATTTTTCTTGGAAGACACATTTGCACGTAGCGATGACTGGAGTGTATTGCAAAGGTTTGAGCAGAGGAATTCGTTTAATGAAGTTGCACAACAAGATGATGCTTACACTGCTCCTGATGTACAAGATAACACAGATGTTCCTAATATCTTTGAGAACCATCACGTCAATGACGCCGGCGAAAAGATTGCCTGTCGTGCTGTGGACATACAAGAGTTAATCAAGAAGAAGCCAATGTTCGAGGATGTTGAGGACGAAGAAGAAGATGACACCGTGGGGAATTACGATTCAGACTGATACACATGGCGAAGATGTTGACGCTGCTGTTGCGGATGATGATTACATTTCTTTTGTCGTATTTGCCTGTCAGAAGACGTTTTTTATCTACTATGTGAAATTGTGTTTGCTATGACAACTGAAACCTGATGAACATGTTGTTTAGTATTTTCCTGTGAGAACATCACTTGTTATGTATGCTGATTTGTGTTTGGTGATTATATGATGACTAAAACATGATGACATTGTTGTTTAGTTGTACTCATATTTGGCTGTGAAACTTGAATTTGATGACATAGTTTGCTGTTGGACTGCAATTTGCTCGACGTCTTCGAATGAGAACAAAGCTGACCCGGCAGGGCCTCTGCTAATTTATTTATTTATTACCAAAAGGGTCTCTGCTATTTATTTATTTATGAGCAAAAGGGGATACCCCTGATTTCCATTAATAGAAATCATTAGATGTTCAAAACACTACTCCCAGCCTGCTACATAGGTTTCATTCATTACTAGTTTTAGCAAAGTGCTCATGTCATAGCCACTGAATACATCACGAGTGCTACATACACTGCAAAAAAAGAGACAATCATCCTACAGAGCACATCGATTTTGCCCATTATCTTCACAAGCTCTTTCATCTCCTCATTGCTGTCAAGGCCGGTTCAGCAGCTGTTGCTTGGCCATGATCAAAGGAACTGCATCTTTAACCTTCTGCTCTCCATCTTCCTCTTCTGTCGTTCCTTCAGTAACTTGTCCAACACCCCAACCTGCTGGTATTGGGATTCCTCGGCTAACCAAATGATCAGCGTAGTTGCACTGCCCCACATCAGCAACTTCCCAGAAATACAAATCACATGAATCTTCCCTTTTCTGCACGAATCAAATTGGAAGATCATCAACCAAACTATTAAAAAAATCAGCAACTAAAAGCAGCAGAACAACACTTAAACATATTATTACCCCATGATTCGGGCATTTGTAGAAGACTCGGCCAGCGTTGAGGATTGTGGTTGAGACGCGACAGATGACTCTGCGTGATTTGCAGCAGTGGCACCACACCAACGGCAGCGGGTTGCGATGAGCAACCGATTGTGGTGCGCGTGCCGGCGGGGGTGTGATGAGACCCACAGGCGATGGTACGGGTGGCGACTTGGTGCATATTTGGTTGTTGCCTGCTGAAGAGCAGGTGGACGAGCAGCCAGCAGACATGGTTGCTACGGCCAGAGCTTCTGATGCTAGGCAGAGTAAGTAGAGAAGAGGAGAAGCGAACGTTGGATATGTCAGTTTCATTACTTGCAGAGTAGCATATCACCATATATAGTCATAGTCTAGGTTTGGATTTGAACCAGCTACAAGAGTACGTCTCTCTTTTTTCTAAAACTCAGCAACGTCTCTTTACTGCTACACTAGCTTGTTCTGTACGCCTTCTCATGTCTTTGATTCCTCCACCTGACATCTGGGACCCACCGGAAGGGCCTCTGTGTTTCACGAAAAAAACGTGCCCCCCGCTGACAGGTCGGACCCACCAGCTATCTTCGCACGCAAGGAAGTGCCTCCTTATTATGCACAAAAAATGAATACTCCCCCTGCCAGCTGGAATCCAGCATAGTGGGAGGCTGACTTGTGGGCCTACCAAGTTGACGGGGACGGAGGGCTTTGTCAACTTAGTCAATATGAACGATTCTAGCTCCAGTTACCGTATGATGTTCATCCAACGGCAGTAGTGCTTCTTCAACCTCTGGTCTTCTTGCTCCAGCCGCCCAAACCAGCGCCGGTCGTGCTGCGTGCTCCTGCCTCCCATGGCCGGCTGTGATGACACGGAGGCCTCACCGCCCCCTACTTCCCCCACCGCGGGCCAGGGCATCCCTCTACTCTCCCACACCCCCTGTTATTCTGCGGCGATGGCAGCCTCACACCGCAGCCGAACCAGTGAACCCTCGTACTCCTCTCCGCGTGGGCATCCACTGCCGCGTCTTCCCTGGCTCCGCGTCGTCCCCTTCCCAGGCCTCGCCGTCGTCCACCGCCTTGGTGCTCTCGGCGCGGCGTGGTCAATGTGGTCAACGACCGACTTCCATCAGAAGAGTACTGTACGTGGAGAGGCTGATAGCTGGGTCGACGGCCAAAGCCCAGTTTTTTCGTGATTTGCCAAGTAAGTCCCTTTGTCAGGCCTGTTGCGCTGCAAATATTTCAAGACAAGGAGAGCTTCATTCGGCTGGCCGAGAAAATGGCCTATCAGTAATGAGAAATGGGCTGTACATTTTTAAAACACATCAAACCGGCAATTAGTTTCAAATTTCTTTTTTTTTTTCATTTCAAGATTTTAAATTGCATTGATTTTTATGCGTGGACAATTTGTTGGATTTTATATTGATATACATTTATTTTTAAAATCAGTTTGAATGTGACTCGAAATTTCGGGATTAAAAACAGTTCGGACCGGACCGAAATATGCAAAATTTCGTATAATTTTTTAACTGTGGCCACTATATCCTAACAAAAAGAAGATGGGCTCCAAAAAAAACCTTAAGAATTAGCAAATGGGCTGTAAATTATTAGAAATAATGGCAGATGGGCTGTTTGATATTTTCCACATATTTGAGGCTTTCCTAAAAAAGGTTGACTCACAAGCAGTCACTATTGGATGGCCATCCAACGGCCGTCGTGCTTCTTCAATCTCTACTCTTCCTGCTCCAGCCGCTCAAACAAGCGCAGGCGGGACTGCCTGCTCTCTCCTCCGCGCGGCCGGCTGTGCTGCCGCACAGGCCTCACCGCCCCACCGCACTCCCATCGCTGGCCTAGCCATCCCTCTACTCACCCACACCTGCTGTTATTCTCCGGCGACAGTAGACGAACTAGTAAACCCTCGTACAGTCTTACTCCCCTCCGCGCAGGAAACAACTGCCGAGTCTTCCCTGCCTCTGTGTCGTTCCCTTCCTAGGCCTCGCCGTCGTCCACCACCCTGGTGCTCTCCGCGCGGCCTGGTCAACGTGGTCAACGAGCAACATGCATCTGAAGTGGACTGTACATGGAGAGGCTGGCAGCTGGGTCCATGGCCGCACGCAAGGAAATGCCTCCTTATTACGCGCAAAATAATGATTTCTCCACCTGACATCTGGGACCCACCGAAAGGGCCTCTGTATTTCGCGAAAAAACGTTACCGCCGCTGATAGCTTGGACCCACCAGCTATATCTTCGCACGCAAGGAAGTGCCTCCTTATTACGCACAAAAAAATGAATACTCCCCCTGCTAGCTGGGAACCAGTATAGTGGCAGGCTGCCTTGTGGGCCTACTAAGTTGACGGGGACAGAGGGCTTTGTCAACTTAGTCAATATGCACAATTCTAGCTCCAGTGACCGTACGATGTCCATCCAACGGCCGTAGTGCTTCTTCAACCTCCGGTCTTCTTGCTCCAGCCGCCCAAAGCAGCGCCGGTCGTGCCGCATGCTCCTGCCTCCTGTTGCCGGCTGTGCTGCCGCGAAGGCCTCACCGATCCCTACTATTCCCACCGCTGGCTAGGCCCTGCGGCGACGGCAGCCTCACACCGCAGCCGAACCAATGAACCCTCGTACTCCGCTCCGCGCGGACTTCCACTGCCGCGTCTTCCCCGGCTCCGCGTCGTCCCCTTCCTAGGCCTCGCCGTCGTCCACCGCCGTGGTGCTCTCGGCGCGGCGTGGTCAACGTGGTCAAGGAACGACTTCCATCGGAAGAGTACTGTATGTGGAGAGGCTGGCAGCTGGGTCCACGGCCGCAGCAAGGAAGTGCCTCCTTATTACACGCAAAATAATTATTCCTCCACCTGACAGCAGGGACCCACCGGACGGGCCACCGTATTTCGTGAAAAGAACGTTCTCCCCTGACTGCTGGGACCCACCAGCTACATCTTCGGACGCAAGGAAGTGCGCCCGAGCAAAAAAAATGATTCGCCCCCCTGACTGCTGGGACCCACCAGCTACATCTTCGCAGGCAAGGAAGTGCCTGACAGTCGGGACCCACCTGGTCAAAGCGTATGTAGCATTGTCATTCTGGTCGCGAACGTGCACGTACATACTGGTCGATGTAGAGGCGCGCACGTGTCGTAGTAGAGGCGCGCACGTTGCATGTATATGTACGTACAGCGGCCAGTGTGCAAGAAAGAAAATACAGCCACGTACGTACATACGGGCAGGGTCTCGAACGCCTACTCATGCATACGTACGGCCAGGGCTCGTGTACATGGCTGGGTCGGAACAGAGAAACTGCGTCATCGTCGTGTCCATGGGGAGGCAACGGAATGCGTCGTGTTCATCGGGAGGCAACGGAACGCGGGGGAGCCAACCGGCTTGGATGGAACAACCGATGGAAACGAGGCCTGGCGTACCGCAGAACGGAGGAAACGGCCTTGTGTTCGACCGGCCACGTTCGAAACGGGATCCTGTTCATCGGGAGGGGTCTGGTGTACCGCAAAACGGAGGAAACGGACCACCTACGGTCGAAACGGGGGTCCTGTTGATCGGGAGGGGTCCGGCGTACCGCAAAACGGAGGAAACAGGCTTGTGTTGGAGTGCTACGGTCGAAACGGGGGTCCTGTTCATTGGGAGGGGTGTGGCGTACCGCAAAACGGGACTCCACAGTATACTGATCATCTCCAGCGTCGACCCCCTCCAACCTCCACGGGCTACTGTTCATCCACCGTCGACCTACTCCAGCCTCCACCTGTGACTGTTCATCCATGTGCTCATGTTCATCCAGCCTCCACCGCACGCTACTCCACCGGCTACTATTCAACCAGCCCTCTCCACGGGCTCCTGTTCAACCAACCCTCCACGGGCTACTGTTCATCCAGCCCTCCGCCGTCTACTGTTCATCCAGCCCTCCACAGGGTGGTCCTGTTCATCAAGCCCTCCACGGGGTCCTGTTCATCCAGCCCCAACCGGCTCGATCGATCGGGGTCCTGTTCATCCAGAGGCAACTCCATGGGGTCCTGTTCATCCACCCCCACCGGGAACTGTTCATCCAAACCCTCCCAGCAACGCTCACTGTTCATCCAGAGGCAACACCACGGGGTCCTGTTCAACCACCCCCACCGGGAACTGTTCATCCAAACCCCCCAGCAACGCTCACTGTTCATCCAGAGGCAGCATCGATCGGCTTCAGTTAGCAGCAGTAGCGAAGGAATCACTCGATCGGGTTTAGTTAACAGCCATCGATCGATCGCTCGGGTTCAGTAACGCGTAGCCTGCAGTGTAATCGCTCGGGTTCAGTTAGAGGCCAATGCCTCGCACCCACGCGCGTGCGTGTACGAGAGAAACGCGCATCGCTCGGCCCCGACCACCCACCGTAACCGGGAACATCCCGATATTTTCCTCGCCCTCGCTTCTACCACGGTTTTTCCGTCATGGACGGTCCAAAGAATGTCATGCAACTGCGTCTCCGGCCCGCCCAGGACGAAAAGCCCATTTTCTGTCATGATTTTTTGTCATAGAAGTAGGACCCCACCACATATCTGATGATACCGGGTTTTGTCACTTATCGTCATAGAAGTGTCATAAGTATGACAAAAAATATTTGTTCGGCCCAAAATGTCACGGACGTGTCTTTTTTTTTTGTAGTGTCACGCCGTCGTGCTGACGAAGCTCTCCCTCAAAGCTCTACTGGATCATGAGTTTGTGGGACACCACTGAGCTGAACGTGTGCAGATCGCGGAGGTGCCGTACATTCGGTACTAGGATCGGTCGATCGTGAAGACGTACGACTACATCAACCGCGTTGTCATAACGCTTCCACTTTCGGTCTATGAGGGTACCTGGAAAACACACTCCCCCCTCGTTGCTATGCATCACCATGATCTTGCGTGTTCGTAGATTTTTTTTGAAATTACTACGTTCCCCAACAATCTTTTGTCCTACCCTCCCATGGCAGCGGAGTCCTATTGGAAACTAAGGGATACTAAGGCCTCCTTTTAATAGAGTACCGGACCAAAGCATTAACACTTAGTGAATACATGAACTCCTCAAACTACGGTCATCACCGAGAGTGGTCCCGATTATTGTCACTTTGGGGTTACCGGATCATAACACATAGTAGGTGACTAATGACTTGCAAAATAGGATCAAGAACTCACATATATTCATGAAAACATAATAGGTTCAAATCTGAAATCATGGCACTTGGGCCCTAGTGACAAGCATTAAGCATAGCAAAGTCATAGCAACATCAATCTCAGAACATAATGGATACTAGGGATCAAACCCTAACAAAACTAACTCGATTACATGATAAATCTCATCCAACCCATCACCGTCCAGCAAGCGTATGATGGAATTACTCATGCACGGCGGTGAGCATCATGAAATTGGTGATGGAGGAAGGTTGATGATGACGACGGCGACGGATTCCCCTCTCCGGAGCCCCGAAACGGACTCCAGATCAGGCGTCCCGAGAGAGTTTAGGGCTTGGCGGCGGCACCGTATCGTAAAACATGCTGAATCCTTCTCCCCGAACAGGAATATATAGAGTTGGAGTTGAGGTCGGTGGAGCTCCAGGGGGCCCACGAGACAGGCGGGCGCGCCCCGGGGGGTAGACGCACCCCCACCCTCGTGGACCGGGTGTGGGCCCCCTGGTCTTGATTCTTTCGCCAGTATTTTTTATTAATTCCAAAAATATTCTTCGTGAAGTTTCAGGTCATTCCGAGAACTTTTACTTCTGCACAAAAAAAACACCATGTCAATTCTGCTGAAAACAGCGTCAGTCCGGGTTAGTTCCATTCAAATCATGCAAGTTAGAGTCCAAAACAAGGGCAAAAGTGTTTGGAAAAGGATATACAATGGAGACGTATCACGCCACCGAGTTCAGGTGACATAGCCACTGCCACAAAACCCTAGTCATTTCGGTCTTACCGATAGGGATCTCGGTCTCACCGAGATGGGATTGCAAACTCTCTGTTTCCCTTCATAACATTCCGGTCTAACCGACATGTGCGATCGGTCCCACCGAGTTCGCAATGCAAACTCTCTGTTTCCCTTTCGTAACATTTCGGTCTCACCGAGATGAGCGAATTGGTTCCACCGAGTTTGCGTGACCAACTCTCTGTTAGCTTGTTACCAAACTCGGTCTCACCGAGATTGTGTAATCGGTCTCACCGAGATACGTTATGCCCTAACCCTAATGAAATTGGTCCTACCGAGTTGACATGTTGGTCCCACCGAAAAGCCTAATGGTCACATTATGAACTGAATCGGTCTGACCGAGTTTTCTGATTCGGTCCCACCGAGTTTGGTGATTTGTGGTAACGGTTAGTTTTTGTGTGGAGGCTATATATACCCCTCCACCCACTCTTCATTCATGGAGAGAGCCATCAGAACATGCCTACACTTCCAACAAACATTTTCTGAGAGAGAACCACCTACACTTGCGTTGAGGTCAAGATATTCCATTCCAACCACATAAACCTTGATCTCTAGCCTTCCCAAGTTGCTTTCCACTCAAATCATCTTTCCACCAAATCCAATCCTATGAGAGAGAGTTGAGTGTTGGGGAGACTATCAATTGAAGCACAAGAGCAAGGAGTTCATCATCAACACACCATCTGTTACCTTTTGGAGAGTGGTGTCTCCTAGATAGGTTAGGTGTCACTTGGGAGCCTCCGTCAAGATTGTGGAGTTGAACCAAGGAGTTTGTACGGGCAAGGAGATCGCCTACTTCGTGAAGATCTTGTAACATCCCAAATTTTCAATTTGGAATGTTATACATTAGATCATCATTGCATATAATATTTTATTGCATTTTGGCTTGATCCCAGAAATTCTACGCAACTCAAGGACCCACGGAGAGAGTTGGGAATTCCGTTATTTTCATATTTGAGTTTTTCTCAAATTTTGAAAAGAGGATCGTTTGATTTTAATTACTTCCTCTTCGAATATTTCTTTTCTAAAAATAAAAAGAGAGACGATAAAATGACTTCCTCAAAATAAAGAAATATCGGAGATCTAATATTAAAATCAAATAAGATTTTTATTCGGAGTTTTACCGCTATTTTATTTAAATTAGGAAAAATATGCGTTTTTCAAAATTGCATTAGAGTCCCAAATAAATGTTCACCTTGTCTGGTAGATTTTTAGAGAACGGCGAAAATTTATTTCAGGATTTCTGAAGTCCGTTTAGTATTTTTTATTCGTTTTTCTGCGCGGAATAATTAAGAAAAACCGACCTTGGGCCGTAACCGCCCGGCCGCTGCCGCACGCTGCCGCCGCCCGACCGCGCCGCCGTTACGCCCGACCCCGCCGGAGGTAGCCGCCGTCGCCTCGGTTTTCGCAAGAAAACCGATCGGTTTTTTTAAAACCCTAGATTCGTTTTTTTAGTTTCGGCTTGGTTTTTTTGGTTTAGTTATTTAGCGGACGTTCGTCCGTACGTTCGTTTTAGTGAACGGTTTTTGCCCGTTAGACGCAGATAACGAACGTTCGTTCGTTAGTCTATTCGTCAGTTTTTGTTTTTCTCGGATTTTCCCGCGATTAATTTCGATCGTGATTTCTGATCCGATTTTTGTTTTAGTTTAACTTTTCGCTCGTTTATCAGAATCAGGCGATTCAAGCGCCTAGAGTTTTGCCACTATAAAAATTGACTTTAGTCCAGATTAGCAAACGAAGCTTGTTTCTTTCGCAGTTTGAGTTTCGTTGTTTTGCTTGATTTGATTCTTTTGCAAACCGGAGTTCTTAAGTTGAACTTTCCGGTTATATCTCTTATTTGATTTTTACCCGTGCGTTGTTTCTTGATTGCTTATTGTATGCTTGTTTCTTTGCGATAGAGTACCCGGAGTGCGAAGCGTGCTACTACGAGTCTCTAGGTTTCACGGATCATCAGCAAGGCAAGTAACACTTTGATCATACCTCTTTACTACCCAGTTTTATTGCATTAGATCAATCCACAAACAATGGCATGGTTAGGATCTAATTTAAATTGTGGGTTTGGGAACTAGATGAGGTAGTACCTATTCACCTGTTTATTAACAAACCAATGGGAGTTACTTCTACGTTGCTTATATTGCTATGCTATGCTCGTAGACGTGGTTTGGGTTTGAGAGTATTCATGACAGATGTGAGTATTGCTAATTATTGGTTAACTTAAGGTGGCAACTTTAATACACATCTGGGTGGATTAAGGCACATGGGGAACCCAGTGATTGCCTGTATTTTTGGAAATCTCGGGGTACCGTGTGATTCTCCTACGGACTGCCACGCAGGCTCAAAGGGATCATGACATTATTCATGCTAGAAACTTCAATGTGCAGCCACAAGCCATTATGGGCTCTGGCATGGTTGAGTATGTTGTGTGACCTCTTTCAGTGGTAGGCTAGCAGATGTAGGGGATGTAGGTGGTATTGTCTACCTAGAGTAAAGAGTTAACGCTTCTGAAAGACTGTGTCTCGGTCATCCGTTTCTCAAACACGATGTAGTGCGAGGAATCCAACGGAGGACATCGAGTCTTGTTGGGAAAAGTGCGCAAACCTCTGCAGAGTGTACAAACTAATCATGGTTAGCCATGTCCCCGGTTATGGACGTTTTGAGTATATGGTTCTTGGATTATCATGTGGATATCATCACTCTTAATTATAAAATTTGATTGGGTTATTAATTACTTTTAATTGGGATTGAGATGGGGTTTACCATTCTCAATGTTTAACAACCACCATGATAGTTAAATAAAATTTATTCCTTTGTTGTAGGAAAAAATTGGCTTTTCGCAAAACATATAAACCATACAACCTCCACCAGCCATATATGCATGTACTGATAGCCTTATTCTGTTTATTACTCTTTGGTGTTATATTGCCAGCATATTCCATGTGCTGACCCGTTTTCGGGCTGCAACGTATCATGTTGCAGACTTTTCAGACGACGAGTAAGGTGCCTTAGGTCGTGGTCTTTCACTCAGTGATGCCGTTGGTGTTGATGGGCTCACTTTATCTTCCAAGCCTTCCGCTGTTATCATATTTAGATGGCCTTAAGCCATATTATTTGTAATAAGTTCTCTTTTGAGACATTCGATGTAGTAAGTGTGTGATTGCTACTCTGTTATAAATCCTTCAAGTGCTGTGCGTGTCAGCATTACCGATCCAGGGATGACACTGATGCACATAGATCAGACTGTTTGAGGTCTGTTCGCTATAAGATGGTATCAGAGCACACGCTGACTGTAGGACACGACCACTAAGCTAAAGCCCTAGATCACTACATTCTTCTCATTTCTAACTTCTCCCCAGTTTCTACTCTTTAGGATGGCGGATGCAAGGATCAAGTTTACGCAACCTGATGAAGACACCCTTTTGGACGTCACTTGAAGGAAGTCACTAGATACCTGAACATTGGAATACCAAGGTTCACAGGACTTACAATGCCACCTTACCAGAAGAGGAGCGCTGGATGATTAAAGTTCAAGTTCCAGGAAGGACGTTTACGCCAGTCACTGAGCCCATAGAGTTTTCCTTTGATGCACCAACCTGGAGTCTAGGAAAGAGTATGGCAGCCCACGTTACCATGGGACGCATTGGAGAAGTTTACCACAATGATCTCAAGGATACTATCTACCAGATTTGTGGGTGCCGAGATGAGAAATGGGAGATGATCAGCACCAGGAAGGATAGATCGATTGCAGCTTTCATCCAGGATTTAAACCAACACATTCGACGCCTGGAGAACCAGATGTGCGCAGGCATGACAAATTTGAAGCAGGAAATGACAAGGATCACAGAACTGGAGGAAGAACTCAAGGCTACTCGCGAGGATTATATGGAGGAAATCTTCGTACTAGTGGAGAAGAATGATGACCTGACAAGGAAGCTAGGAGTATTCATGGGAGACCCCGCACCAGGAGGAGAAGACGACAGTTCCACTTGCCCGGAGAACTACATCATCATCGACGACACCGACTCGGATCCCAATGATCGCGATGATGACTATGTTGATGAAGCAGGAGCAGATATCATGGAGTCTTCGACCGATCAATTTTTCTAGTTGACCACCAAATCCGTAGTAGAATTCCACCATGTATATAGTATAGTCCGAGCACTTTTGTAACGATAGTTTTTAGACCGATTGTATGCCCTTGCTTGATTGATTGAGTGATATGTTTGTGTTTGTCTCATGTGCATATGGGTAGTGTTTTCCCCCTAGACCTCATTCTACTCTGTTTTCTCACCTTTTCTAAACCTAGCAGATGCCTCCGAGACGCGACAATGGATTTGCTTTCCCACCGGAGCTCACTCAGTTGATTCAGCAAAAGAATGCATTGAGGCAGATACTAGTCCAGAATCAGAACCAGTGGAACAACAACAATAACAACAACCCACCCCCACCACCACCTGTTGATCACTTAGCCCGTTTTCTTAGGCTGAATCCGCCGGTGTTCTCCAGTAGCACCGAGCCGGTTGTTGCAGATGATTGGCTCCGCAAGATTGAAAGGGAATTGACTACTGCAGGAAGCACAGATGCGGAGAGAGTGCGTTTTACCGCACATTAGCTTGAAAGACCCACAGCATCATGGTGGGAGAATTTCATAGTCACTTACCCCATCGACACTGTGACATGGGATCAGTTTCAGCAGGCTTTTCGCACTACCCATGTATCAACAGGAGCTATGGCCATGAAGAAGCGCGAGTTTCGCAACATACGCCAAGGAGGACGCACCGTTGGCCAGTATGTGGATGACTTTAGTAAGCTAGCACGTTATGCCCCAGATGACGTCGCTACAGATGCAGCTAAGCAGGAGAAGTTTCTGGAAGGACTGAATGATGAGCTAAGCATGTAGTTGATGGTGTAAAATTTCAATAACTACCAGGAGCTGGTAAACAGAGCTCTCATGATTGAGGGGAAGCAACAGCAGATTGACAACCGCAAGAGGAAGTATGGAAAAGGGAAGTATAATTCTGGAGCTCATGAGAGGCCCCGTTTCACCCCGAACTCGGGAGGACTTGTCCATAACCATGGAAGTCACAATCACACTGGAAGGAGTTAGCAGCTATAGTGCATGCGTTGAAGACTTGGAGACATTTTCTCATCGGAAACCATCATGAGTTATACACAGATCACAAGAGTTTGAAGTATATTTTCACGCAGAAGGAGTTGAATCTCAGGCAGAGGAGATGGTTAGAAATCATTAAAGATTATGATATGAGGTTTCATTATCATCCCGGAAAGGCTAACGTAGTAGCCGATGCGTTGAGCCGCAAGAGTCATGTCAATACACTCATGACCGGAGAGTTACCCAAGGAGTTGGCAGATGACCTTCGCGAGCTATGTTTGGAAATTGTTCTGAAAGGTTATGTAGCAGCTTTGGAG
Source organism: Aegilops tauschii subsp. strangulata (assembly GCF_002575655.3). Lineage (NCBI taxonomy): Eukaryota > Viridiplantae > Streptophyta > Magnoliopsida > Poales > Poaceae > Aegilops > Aegilops tauschii. The sequence continues at coordinate 111,061,877 of NC_053041.3, forward strand.
GTTCAATCTACTTTGATGGATAAGATCAGAGAAGCTCAGAAGACGGACAAGGAGATAACCTAAATAAAGGAAAGGATGAGTAAAGGAAAGGCTAAAGGATTTCGTGAGGATGAGCACGATACCTTATGGTTTGAGGACCGCGTATATGTGCCAAATGATGAAGAGATCAGGAAGCTGATTTTGCAGGAGGCCCATGATTCGCCATATTTGATTCACCTAGGAAATACCAAGATGTACCTGGATTTAAAGGATAGTTTCTGGTGGACCGGAATGAAGAAGGATATTGCAGAGTATGTAGCAGTTTGTGATGTATGTCAGAGAGTGAAGGCAGAACATCAAAAGCCAGCAGGATTGCTACAGCCATTGGCGACACCCAAATGGTAGTGGGATAAACTAGGCATGGACTTTATCACAGGATTACCCAGGACTCGTTCAGGCTATGACTCGATATGGGTTGTAGTCGATCATTTGTCGAAGGTAGCTCATTTCATCCCAGTGACGACCACTTACACCAGTGCAAAGTTGGCAAAGATATACATGACCAGGATCGTATGTCTGCATGGAGTTCCGAGGACCATTGTATCGGATAGAGGAACCCAGTTCACCTCAATGTTTTGGAATCAGTTGCATGAAACTTTGGGAACCAGGCTAGAGTTCAGTACAGCTTTTCACCCGCAGACAGATGGACAAACTGAGAGAGTCAACCAGATTCTGGAGGACATGTTGAGAGCTTGTGCGCTAGACTATGGGTCTAGTTGGGACGATAATTTGTCGTATGCAGAGTTCTCTTACAACAACAGCTACCAAGCCAATTTGAAGATGGCCCCTTTTGAAGCACTGTACGGAAGGAGGTGCAGAACACCGTTGTTGTGGGACGAAGTTGGACACCGACAATTGTTTGGACCAGATTTGATTAAAGAATCTGAAGAGAAGGTTAAGCTGATTCGCGATAGACTCAAGGTAGCCCAGTCCAGGCAGAAGAGTTATGCGGATTCTAAACGCAAGGAGAGAGTTTCCGAAGTTGGAGACAGAGTGTATCTTCGTGTATCACCACTTCGAGGAGTGATGCATTTTGGAGTTAAGGGAAAGTTAGCACCACGTTTTGTGGGACCATACCATGTTTTGGGACGTATGGGAGAAGTTGCTTACAAGTTGGAATTGCCTGAAGGATTGTCATGAGTTCACGACGTGTTCCATGTTTCTCAGTTGAAGAAGTGCCACGCAGAGATGGATGATATCCCTCTGAGAGATACAGTACCACTGGAAGCGATACAGTTGGATAGTGACTTGACATATAAGGAGAAACCAGTCAAGATACTCGAGTTTGCCAGTCGAGTTACACGCAGCAAAGTAATCAAGTTCAGCAAAGTTCAGTGGAGTCACCATACCGAAGATGAAGCCCCCTGGGAATGAGAGGAAGACCTACGGAAGGATCACCCTCACCTATTTTCTAGCCAACCCGAATCTCGAGGGCGAGATTCATCTTAAGGGGGGTGGGTTTGTAACATCCTAAATTTTCAATTTGGAATTTTATACATTAGATCATCATTGCATATCATATTTTATTGCATTTTGGCTTGATCCTAGAAATTATAAGCAACTCAAGGACCCACGGAGAGAGTTGGGAATTCCGTTAGATTCACATTTGAGTTTTTCTCAAATTTTGAAAAGAGGATCGTTTCATTTTAATTATTTCCTCTTCAAATATTTCTTTTATAAAAATAAAAAGAGAGAGAGGATAAAATGACTTCCTCAAAATAAAGAAATATTAGAGATCTAATATTAAAATCAAATATGATTTTTATTCAGAGTTTTATCACTTTTTTATTTGAATTAGGAAAAATATGCGTTTTTCAAAATTGCATTAGAGTCCCAAATAAATTTTCACCTTGTCCGGTAGATTTTTAGAAGATGGGGAAAATTTATTTCAGGATTTTTGGAGTCCGTTTAGTATTTCTTTTATTCGTTTTTCTGCGTGGAATAATTTAAAAAAACCGACCTTGGGCCGTATCCGCCTGGGACTCCGCCCCGGGGGGGGGGGGGACTTTATAAGCCGCGAGGCCCAGCCGCCGCCGCAGCCCACCCGCAAACCCTAGCCCCGCCCCGGTCCGCCGCCGCAGCCCGCGACGCCGTTGCTGCGCGCCGCCGCCAAGCCGCCCGTCCCGAGCCCCGCCGCCACCGCACGCTGCCACGCCGCCGCCGCCCGACCCCGCCGGAGGAGCCGCCCGCCGCCACCGCCATTCCGCCCGACCCCGCCGGAGGTAGCCGCGCCGCCTCGGCTTTCGCGAGAAAACCGATCGGTTTTTTAAAACCCTAGATTCGTTTTTTAGTTTCGGTTCGGTTTTTTTCGGTTTAGTTATTTAGCGGACGTTCGTCCGTACGTTCGTTTTAACGAATGGTTTTCGCCCGTTAGACGCAGATAACGAACGTTTGTTCGTTAGTCTGTTCGTCAATTTTTGTTTTTCTCGGATTTTTCCGCGATTAATTTCGATCGCGATTTCTGATCCAATTTTCGTTTTAGTTTAACTTTTCGCTCGTTTATCGGAATCAGGCGATTCAAGCGCCTAGAGTTTCTCTCGAAACCCTCTTTCTGTTTAACCTACTTAAACAAGTTTTTGCCAATATAAAATTTGATTTTAGTCCATATTAGCAAATGAAGCTTGTTTCTTTTGCAGTTTGAGTTTAGTTGTTTCGTTTGATTTGATTCTTTTTGCAAACCGGAGTTCTTAAGTTGAACTTTCTGGTTAGATCTCTTATTTGAGTTTTACTCGTGCATTGTTGCTTGATTGCTTATTGTATGCTTGTTTGTTGTTTGCGATAGAGTACCCGGAGTGCGAAGCGTGCTACTACGAGTCTCTAGGTTTCACGAATCATCAGCAAGGCAAGTAACACTTTGATCATACCTCTGTACTACCCAGTTTTATTGCATTAGATGAATCCACAAACAATTGCATGGTTAGGATCTAATTTAAATGTGGGTTTGGGAACTAGATGAGGTAGTACCTATTCACCTGTTTATTATCAAATCTATGGGAGTTACTTCTACGTTGCTTATATTGCTATGCTATGCTCGTAGACGTGGTTTGGGTTTGAGAGTGTTCATGACAGATGTGAGTATTGTTAATTATTGGTTAACTTAAGGTTGCAACCTTAATACACATCTGGGTGGATTGAGGCACCTGGGGAACCGAGTGATTGCCTGTATTTTTGGAAATCCCGGGGTACCATGTGATTCTCCTATGGACTGCCACCGAGGCTCAAAGGGATCATGAGATTATTCATGCTAGAAACTTTCGTGTGCAACCACAAGCCATTATAGGCTCTGGCATAGTTGAGTATGTTGTGTGACCTCTTTCAGTGGTAGGCTAGCAGATGTAGGGGATGTAGGTGGTACGGTCTAGCCAGAGTAAAGAGTTAACGTTTCTGAAAGACTGTGTCTCGGTCATCCGTTTCTCAAACACCATGTAGTGCGAGAAATCCAATGGAGGAGATCGAGTCTTGTGGGGAAAAGTGCACAAACCTCTACAGAGTGTACAAACTAATCATGGTTAGTCGTGTCCCCGGTTATGGACGTTTTGAGTATCTGGTTCTTGGATTATCATGTGGATCTCATCACTCTTAATTATAAAATTTGATTGGGTTATTAATTACTTTTAATTGGGATTTAGATGGGGTTTACCATTCTCGATGTTTAACAACCACCATGATAGTTAAATAAAATTTATTCCTTTGTTGTAGGAAAAAATTGGCTTTTCGCAAAACATATTAACCATACAGCCTCCACGAGATATATGCATGTAGTGATATCCTTATTCTGTTTATTACTCTTTGGCGTTATATTGCCAGCATATTCCATGTGCTGACTCGTTTTCGGTCTGCAACGTATCATGTTGCAGACTTTTCAGACGATGAGTAAGGTGCCTTAGGTCGTGGTCTTTCACTCAGTGATGTCGTTGGAGTTGATGGACTCACTTTATCTTCCAAGCCTTCCGCTGTTATCATATTTAGATGGCCTTAAGCCATATTATTTGTAATAAGTTCTCTTTTGAGACATTCGATGTAATAAGTGTGTGATTGCTACTTTGTTATAAATCCTTCAAGTACTGTGTGTGTCAGCATTACCGATCCAGGGATGACACTGATGCACAGAGATCAGACTGGTTGAGGTCTCGTCGCTACAGATCTACCCTAGTGAGGCAAGTCCTTCATGGGCAATGGCCATGGTGGGATAGACAAGGTTGCTTCTTCATGGACCCTTCGTGGCTGGAGCCCTCCGTGGACTCGCGCAACCGTTACCCTTCGTCGGTTGAAGTCTCCATCAATGTGGATGTATGATAGCACCACCTATCGGAACCACGGATAAAAAATATCCGTGTCTACATTGCGTTTGCTCCCTCAAACTCCTCCCTTTACCTTCATGTGCAAATGTTTTACATTCCGCTGCTATACTCTTAGACTTGCATGTGTAGGTTGTTTACTTGACTTGTGCTAAGTTGCTAAAATCTGCCAAGACTTAAAATTGGGAAAAGGCTAGATTTTTATTTGGTCAAGTACTCTAATCACCCCCTCTAGACATACTTTCAATCCTACAAGTGGTATCAGAGCTACGGTTTCCATTTGCCTTGATTTCCATAGCTTTTGGTGATCATAGCCTTGGTTTCATAACCTAGGAGAGTATGGCGTCTAGCGAGGGAAATTACCACCGTAGAGGTCCTTACTTTGATGGTACTAATTTTGCTAGTTGGAAGGATAAGATGAAAATGCATATTCTTGGCATAACACCGCCATTTGGGCTATTGTGTGTATTGGCTTGCAAGGTGAATTCTTTGATGGGAGAGAACCAAACCGTGAAGCTACCGCGGAAGAGTTGAAGATGCTGCAATACAATGCTCAAGCTTGTGATATCCTCTTCAACGGATTGTGCCCCGAAGAATTCAACAAAATCGGCCGTCTTGAGAATGCGAAGGAAATTTGGGATACTTTGATTGATATGCACGAAGGTACCGACTTCGTCAAGGAATCCAAATTGGATGTGCTTCAAAGTCAACTTGACAAGTTCAAAATGAAGGATGGTGAAGGTGTCACTGAAATGTACTCTAGGCGTGCTCTCATCACAAATGAGATTGCCGGCTTAGGAAGCGAAGAGATGATCGACAGATTCATCATCAAGAAGATCCTAAGAGCCTTGGATGGAAAATATGATACCGTGTGCACATTGATCCAAATGATGCCCAATTACAAAGATCTCAAGCCAACGGAAGTCATTGGAAGAATTGTTGCTCATGACATGTCACTTAAGGATAAGGAAGAGCTTCACAACAAGTCAAGTGGTGCTTACAAAGCCTCGTGTGATGCTCCCACATCATCAAGTGAGAAACAAACCTTGAATGAAGAATTGAGCCTAATGGTGAAGAATTTCAACAAGTTCTACAAGAGTAGAAGCAAGGAAAGAAGTTCCAAGTCAAGGTCCTACAATGACAAAAGATCTTCTAGTCGTGAGCGTAATTGCTACAATTGTGGAAGACCTAGACACTACTCCAATGAGTGTACGGCTCCCTACAAAAGAAGAGAAGATTCTCCCAAAAGAAGAAGTAGGAGAGAAGAATCACCACCAAGAGAGATAAGGAGTAGAGATCATCATTATGAATGAATAACCTCTCGGAGAAGCAAGGATTCGGAAAGGAAGGACAAATCATGAAAGAGCTACACAAAACAAAGACATCAAGATCACGTTGGTGAATGGGTATCCGGCTCCGACTCCGACCATCACTCCGAAAGAAGTTATCACTCCGACTCCGAATATACTCAAGATGAAGGTGTTGCCGGTCTAGCACTTGTGTCAACCAACTCCTATGACATATTTGAATCAGATGAAGGAATTGGAAGATTCTTCATGGCTAAAGGCCCAAAGGTATCACACCCCGAGTATGTTGATTTCAATAGTGATGAAGATCTATGATGAACTTGCTATTAATCATGCTAATCAAGATTGAACGAATGACAATGATAAGAAGGAGATTGAGCGTCTAACTAAAGAACTAAACACTCTTAAGTTAGCTCATGAAACTACCTTGGAACATCATCGAGAACTTTTAAAGACTCATGAGAAGCTACGCTTTGAAAAGCTCAACCTTGAGCAAGAGCATGAGTTCTTAAAAGCAATCTATGATGATCTTCACAAGAAAAGTTCTTCTTACATTGCCAAGCGTTTACTCTTGTCTACTTACATGCCACAAGTTAAATCTAGCAACAAGAGTAAGAAAGATTCTTCATCTAGTAGTAACAATAATCATTCTAAATCAAATGTTGTTACTTCTAGTAGTTCTCTTGATTCCAATAACAATTATCTTAGCCAAGTTATCTTGAGCAAGAAAATAGCTTATTGAAGGGAATTATAGAGAAAGGTGTTTACAAGAGCCTTGCCGGAAGTAAGCAATTTGAGGAAATTGTACGCAAGCAAGGAAGGCATCGGAAGAATCAATGTATTGGTTTTGAACGAAAGTTCAATGCCAATGGAGTTGAGTGGGAAGAAGATCAATACCCTAAGACGAAGTTTGTTCCTCAACAAGAGAAGTATGATCCTACTTCTTTCCAAGGAACACAAGCTCAAGATGATCTTCCACCACAAGACCACAAGCAAAAAGGCAAGGACAAGCTTGAAGAGGAGATTGATGCATTTGAAGAAGCTCCCGAGGCCTTGATCAAGTGGGTTCCCAAGACTACATCAAGTTCTACTTCATCAAGTACGACTACAACTCCAAGGATTCCCATCAAAATGATGTGGATCCCAAAGAAGAAGAACTAGATAGTTCTTGAGGGTGACTCCGCCAACATATTTCACTCATACCATTTTGGCGAGGACAAGTGCAAACAACTTTCACTTCATGCACTAGTTCAAGGAGTCACAAACCCTCTTGTTGGTAAGACAAGGGCCAAGGCAACCTAATGCTTTCATGGACATCATCCTATGTGAACTTCACTCTATGTCTATGGATATCCTTGTTTGTTCCTTGTGGGACTAACCCGTGTAGGTATTGAAAGTGCAACTCACTCCAATGGATTGCTCCAAACGATCTACATCAACATTGAGCATCCATATCTTCAACACCTACATGAAGTCATCATTGACCAAACCCAAGGTTAGTTCATCCCTCTTAGGGGGGATATCACAACTAGGGGGAGCTTTACTCTAATCAATTGAGCTAAAGCAACCCTAATGGTGTGAGCACAACAATGCTTTATGTAAAAGTGGTAACCCCACTTGTGATTAAATGATGAGTATGACATATGATCAAATGTTATCACTTGACTCCTAAGTCAATATACTCATATATAGATGACCTAGTCATCACCAATTGCTTGATAGGTGCTAGAGTGATTGTGCATGCTTTGTCACATATTTCATTTGAAATTTTATTGTGTGAGCATGTTGGTCGCATACTTTACTCATTTTTCGAGGACATCCATTTGTTGTTTTGATTGTTTGGCTTTTCTTCTCTTTTGCCAAATGGATGGACAAGAATGCCTAAGAACTCCCTCTAGCTATCTATGATTTTCTCATCTCAAACTCTGTTGATGCTACATCACAAAGTTTGATAAAGTCAGATTCGAACCACCCTGTGTGAGGAGCACTCGGAGTCCCCGATTCGTCATAGACTTAAACTTCCAAAACCTTTTTGTGCATTTCGGTGTGACCGAGTCATCCACTTCGGTCACACCGAGATCACTAAGTTGATCTAGGTTTTCCATCTCGGTGCAACCGATTTGAACCTTTCGGTCACACCGAGTTGCAGTAACCGCTTGCGATTCTGCATCTCGGTGCCACCGAGCTGTTCCACTCGGTCACACCGACAGAGTGGGGATATATATACCCACGGGTGAGATTTTGGAAATTTCTTCAAACTCTTAGCCCGCGCGTGTGTCCTGCTCTGCCTCCTCGGGTCTCCAGATCGTCTCCTCGCCGCCAGCGACCTCCCGCCGCTGGTTTCCACCGCCGTCAATGGAAATCTGCTCCGCCGTTGTCGCCGTAGCGAACTCCCGCCAAACTAGGGTATGGGTTCGACTCTATGTGCTAATTCCGTAACTCCGGTTCATAGCACATTGCTTTTCCATGATCTTTACCACGCATGCAAACACTCTATCCACAAAAAACAACCTTTAGATTTGATTTGATTTGAAAGTTTAGGGTTAGGTCTCCGCCGAACTCATCTCGGACCGACCGAGTTGGAGAAATCGGTCTCACTGATTTGGCTTCAGCACATGCATTTTCGGTCTGACCGAAAACTGCACATCGGTGTGACCGAGTTCAATTCTCTGTGAAACCCTAGCAATCTCGGTGCCACCAAACTGTGACTCGGTCTGACCGAGTTCACTAGTTTAGGTTCCAAAAATTGCTTCAGTATCACCGAGTTTATCAAATCAGTAGCTCCGAAATGCTTTCTATGGACAACTAAAACTAAGTTTTTGAGTCATCTGTTTTGCAAAACTCTACACTTTGTGATGCTCATCCACTCTACCTCATCTACATCTACTCACAGGGTCTGCTATCAGTGTGATTGCCAAGATGTCTGACCAGAGTGACAGTCAGAACAAATCTGAAGAGCAAGTGCATATGAGTGAGGGCACTAGTCCCTCTAACAACTATGATGAGGGTAGCAGGAGTACACCTAGCAATCTGCCGAAGGCAGCCACCAGAACAAGGAAGAAGAGAACTTCAGACTCTAAGGATGAGGACTATGTGGCTGCTGAGGATGAAGCTACCTCAAAGAAGAAAGTCTTAAAGAAGGAATATGGCACTGCTGCTGCAACAATACCAGTCTTGAACAAGAAGTCACCTGCCAGAAGAATCCCTATGTCAAAGCCAAGGAAGGTTGCAACAGGAGAGACAATGAAATTCACCATAGAATCTGATGATGGTGAAGCAGCAGAAGATGACAAGAAAAAGAAGAGGGCAAGAACCACAACTGCAAAAGTTCTTGGAATATCAACTATGGTAAGAGATTCAGAAGAGGAAGAGGAAGAGGATGCTGCACCAGCAGCCAAAGCTCAGAAGCTTATGGGAGATGCTATCAAGTCAGGGGCTGCTCCATCAAATCCCAAGACTGCTCCCAAAGCTCAGAAGCCCCCAAAGCCCAACTAGAACACCAGGAGCATTCCTACAGAAGAGAAGAACAAGGCCCTAGTGCCTCAAGCTGAAGAAGAGGATGATGAGTGTCTTGTTTTGAGAAAGCTGAAACCCAAGATTCCAGACCACAATGATGCTCATCCAGTGGCTGAGGACATGCACATCAGAAAGGATGCTGGACTGAGATTGTGGAGACAGTCTGATCCTTATGCTGTGAGGAGAAGGACTACAGTTGACTACATGTTTGATACAAAAGAACAGCAAGACTTCTATGAGACCATTCTGCTTGACAAGAAGCCAATTGTGTGTGACATGAAATGGGTTGACTAGGAGTACATCAAGGAGAAAGAAGACCACTTCCCAGGTGTACATGACAGCTTTAAAGCATGTGGAGTTGACAAATTTGTTGCCCAGAAGCTCACCAAGTAGAATGATGAGCTAATCATGCAGTTTTACTCCACATCTCACTTCTATCCAGATGGGAGGATAGTTTGGATGTCTGAAGGTACTAGGTACCAATCAACTGTTGAAGAATGGGCCAAGTTGATAAATGCCCCAGAAGATCATGAGGATGACTTGGATGTGTATGCCAAGAAGAAGCAAGACCACAACCCCATGGCACACATGTACAGAGATATCCCTGATAAAGCGTTGGAGACTCACAAGCTTGGATCTGTACACTACTTTTTGTCTGGTCTGCCTACCATCAACACCATCTTGAGGCATACTTTGCTACCCAAGTCTGGAGATCACAAAATGATTAGAGGACACTCAATCAACTTGCTGCACATTTTTTATGTCCCTCAAAAGTTTAAGGTCATGAGTCTGATTGTAGAGACAATCAAAAGGACAACTGCTGACCAAAAGAGAAGTTGTGGGTATGCTCCACATATTCAGGAGCTCATCAACTCCAAGATGGGCAAAGGAAAATACTTGTTGGACAAGGAGCATCTACCCCTATATCCTGAATTTGAAGACAACACAGTTGTGATGAATGAGAATGAACCCTCATCAGTGCAAGCACAAGAGAAGAGAGCTAAAGCTAAGGAAGAGAAAGTTGCCAAGATGCCAAGTGTTGAGGAAGCATCTCAAGTTTTCCTAAAGAGCAAGCAAGATCAGCTTGCATATCTGATCCAATCTACACTGAGGATTGAGAAGGGCTTGGCCACCCTGACTCAAAACCAGGAGAGTCTGGAGAGGATCATAGAGACAAAATTTTATGATCTTGATCTAAAGGTAACTGAGATCCAAGCAGCAGTTGAGCAGCTCCAGGAGGAAGCAGAAAAGAGGAAAGGGAAGGCCACTACTGATGCTTTTCAGCGAGTGCCTAGAGTCAGAGGTCTACTGCAGTGCGAGTACCAGATACTAGAGCTACAACGTCAGCACCAGCAGCCACAGCTTCAGTGCGACCTCCAGCAGCCACTCCACCAGCTCCAACTACATCAACAGATGCCTTCGTCCTTGGAGTTCTCTCTACACCACCTCCAGAAGACCAAGCCTGAGAGACGCATAACACTGTGCATTTTCAAACTTTTTGGTAACTTGTTGCCAAAGGGGGAAAATTTGTATAGATCATCGGCTTCGAGAGAGAGTGTTTTGCCTCTTTGTCTCTCTTGCTTTTGGTTGAACTTTCTGTGTGCTTGGTTTATACTCTATGTCTATGTGAGATACTTGTTTGATCATGTGTTTGATCATATGCTACTTTAATGCTTGCTTGGATGACACTATATCTTCTATCCCTATATGATCATTCACTTTGCTTGGCGATGAGTGCATGCTTTTAATTTTCTATCATTTTGAGCTCTCCACCAAGATGTATGTGACATGGAAGAGTGACCCATGATCCTAATCGATTGTGCATCTGCATTCAAACGCAAATCTTAAATAATGCACAAATTTAGGGGGAGCTCTTGCTTATCACATACTTCTCAAAGCGACGATGTATTTCAATCTTATTATCATTTGTTGAAGCTTTGATCTATATGTTCTCATCAATTACCAAAAAGGGGGAGATTGAAAGTGCAACTATCCCTGGGTGGTTTTGGTAATTCCTAACAACATATAGCTCATTGAGCTAATGCTACTTCAAGATAAATATTTTAGGAAAGCTCAGTGATTGGCGTGGCATGGATTAGGAATGTGGACCCCTCAAAATGCTAAGGACAAAAGATTGGCTCAAGCTCTAAAGCTCAAGACTCTACATTTTACTTTTAGTGATCCAAGATCACATTGAGTCCATAGGAAAAGCCAATACTATTAAAAAGGGATGAGGTGTTGCTTAACGGGTTTCTTGCTCAAAATGCTTAGTGATATGCTCCAAAGCCCTCAACCGAGTTCAGTTGACATAGCCACTGCCACAAAACCCTAGTCATTTCGGTGCTACCGATAGGGATCTCGGTCTCACCGAGATGGGATTGCAAACTCTCAGTTTCCCTTCGTAATGTATCGGTCTAACCGAGATGAGCGATCGATCCCACCGAGTTCGCAATGCAAACTCTCTGTTTCCCTTTCGTAACGTTTCGGTCTCATCCAGATGAGCGAATCGGTCCCACCGAGTTTGCCTGACCAACTCTTTGTTAGCTTGTTACCAAAATCGGTCTCACCGAGTTTGTGTAATCGGTCTCACCGAGATTATGTTATTGCCTAACCCTAATGGAATCGGTCGTACCAAGTTGACATGTCGGTCCCACCGAAAAGCCTAACGGTCACATTATGAACTGAATTGGTCTGACCGAGTTTTCTGATTTGGTCCCACCGAGTTTGGTGATTTGTGTGTAACGGTTAGTTTTTGTGTGGAGGATATATATACCCCTCCACCCACTCTTCATTCGTGGAGAGAGCCATCAGAACATGCCTACACTTCCAACATACGTTTTCTGAGAGAGAACCACCTACACTTATGTTGAGGTCAAGATATTCCATTCCAACCACATAAACCTTGATCTCTAGCCTTCCCAAGTTGCTATCCACTCAAATCATCTTTCCACCAAATCCAATCCTATGAGAGATAGTTGAGTGTTGGGGAGACTATCATTTGAAGCACAAGAGCAAGGAGTTAATCATCAACACACCATCTATTACCTTTTGGAGAGTGGTGTCTCCTAGATTGGTTAGGTGTCACTTGGGAGCCTCCGTGAAGATTGTGGAGTTGAACCAAGGAGGTTGTACGGGCAAGGAGATTGCCTACTTCGTTAAGATCTACCCTAGTGAGGCAAGTCCATCATGGGCGATGGCCATGGTGGGATAGACAAGGTTGCTTATTTGTGGACCCTTCGTGGGTGGAGCCCTCCGTGGACTCGCGCAACGTTACCCTTTGTGGGTTGAAGTCTGCATCAACGTGGATGTACGATAGCACCACCTATTGGAACCACGGATAAAAAATCTCTGTGTCTGTGACGCCCGGATATTTAAGCTACAGTGAACCTCTGCTAATGATGCCACGTCACCCTGACTACTATTGTTAATCTCGCGTTAGATCAAAACCGATTCGAAATTCGAATTCAAAGTAAAGGCAAACAACAAAAGTTTGGAAACATTAAGACTAAAATGTTCAGTTTGTGAGAAAGAATCCATACTAAATATTGGTGAAGAAACCACACTTCTGTAAAGTATTCAAATGCACTAAAACAAATAAAACAACAGCTAAACCTATTATAAATGCCCTTTTTAAAATTTATAAAAATGCGAATTGAATATTTTAAGAACTAAAATATATTGTGGCAGAGGGCTAATTTGCAAACTCAATTTAGATACTGGTCTTATAATTTTACAAAACTGAAAGCTATTAGTACTAAAAAGAAAACATAAATGCAAAATTGAAACAAACAAAAATAAAAAAATAACTAAAAGGAGAACGCCCCCCCCCACTGGGCCACGTCCCAGCTGGCCTCTGGGCTAACTAGACCGGCCCAGCTAGCACCCTCACCTCCCCCAGCTTAACCCCACCCCCCCGTGAACTAACCTACCCACACCCCCACTTGCCCCCTCGTCTCCCACGCGCGCCGCCACCCACAGGATGGAGACCTCCCGCGTGCCCCCACCGTGCCTCGCGCCCGAGCTCTTCCTTGCCCTTCGCCGCCACCTCTGCCCCACTGTCCTCGCGACACCGCCGCACTGGAGCTCCTGCCATGGCCGCCGCCGCCTGGTTCTCCGCGTCCATATCACGCCAAGCCGCTCGTCGCCGGAGAGGGATGGACCCCGGAGGCCCCGTCGCGGATCCGGCCACCCTCACATTGCACCCCTCGTCGACCGGCGCCCCCTCCTCCGACACCGTTGGACACCGGCGCTAACCTCGTCGTCGATCCGCTCGGCCCAGACCTCCTCTGGCTCCATCGAGCACTTTGTCGCTTCCGCTGTGAGCCTCCGGCCCCCGTGCCCTCCAGTGCTGGTTGTCGCTAACTCCGCCGTAGTCACCGCCTTCTGTCGTGCCCGACACTGTTCCGGCCGCTTCTAGCTCCAGATGAAGGCACGGCTCGACGCGGTGCATCGCGCTTGTCCGTTTGACGCCCGGGCTAGCCCTTTTGGTTGCCGGAGCCGCCGGCTCCGCGCGCACCGCCGTCCTCTGAACTCACGCGCACGCACGTTCCAATAGGATGCTAGTATTCCATCAGTGGCCCTACACTCTTGTCGGTCTGCCATACTATACTACTGGGCCGTGATCACTTCGGGAGGTGATCACGGGCATGTGCTATATACTTTATACTGTTACATTACTTATGATACTGTTCGGAGATGGGAGGCTGAAAGGACAGGTGGCTCCATCCCGGTATTGGTGGGCCTGGGTTCTCGACGGCCCCCGACTGTTACTTTGTGGTGGAGCGACAGGGCAGGTTGAGACCACCTAGGAGAGAGGTGGGCCTGGCCCTGGTCGGTGTCCGTGGTTACTTTAAAATAACACGCTTAACGAGATCTTGGTATTTGATCTGAGTCTGGCCACTGGCCTATATGCACTAACCAACTACGCGGGAACAGTTATGGGCACTCGACGTCGTGGTATCAGCCGAAGCCTTCTTGACGTCAGCGACTGAGCGGCGCGCGCTGGATTGGACCGTAAGCCTGCGCTTGTATTAAGGGGGCTAGGTCTACTTCCGGCCGCCCTCGCAACATGCAGGTGTGCAATGGGCGATGGGCCCAGACCCCTGCGCCATAGGATTTAGACCGGCGTGCTGACCTCTCTGTTGTGCCTAGGTAGGTGATGTCTACTACGCAACTTTCTTCTTGTAGACGTTGTTGGGCCTCCAAGTGCAGATGTTTGTTGGACAGTAGCAAATTTCCCTCAAGTTGATGACCTATGGTTTATCAATCCGTGGGAGGCGTAGGATGAAGATGGTCTCTCTTAAGAAACCCTGCAACCAAATAACAAAGAGTCTCTTGTGTCCCCAACACACCCAATACAATGGTAAATTGTATAGGTGCACTAATTCGGCGAAGAGATGGTGATACAAGTGCAATATGGATGATAGACATAGATTTTTGTAATCTGAAAATATAAAAACAACAAGGTAACTAGCGATAAAAGTGAGCATAAACGGTATTGCAATGCTAGGATAGAAGGCCTAGGGTTCATACTTTCACTAGTGCAAGTTCTCTCGACAATAATAACATAGTTGGATCATATAACTATCCCTCAACATGCAACAAAGAGTCACTCCAAAGTCACTAATAGCGGAGAACAAACAAAGAGATTATGGTAGGGTACAAAACCACTTCAAAGTAATTCTTTCCAATCAATCCGTTGGGCTATTCCTATAAGTGTCACAAACAGCCCTAGAGTTCGTACTAGAATAACACCTTAAGACACAAATCAACCAAAACCCTAATGTCACCTCAAGTATCCGTGGGTATGATTATACGCACTACAAAAAAAAGACACATCCGTGACATTTTGGGCCGAACGAATTTTTTTTGTCATACATATGACACTTCTATGACGATAATTGTGACAAAACCCGGTATCATCATAGATGTGGTGGGCTCCTACTTCTATGACAAAAAATCATGACAGAAAATGGGCTTTTCGTCCTGGGCGGGCCGGAGATGCAGCTGCATGACATTCTTTGGGCCGTCCATGACGGAAAAAACCATGGTAGAAGCGAGGGCGAGGAAAATTTCGGGGAGTTCCCGGTTACGGTGGGAGGTCGGGGGCCGAGCGATGCGCGTTTCTCTCATACACGTACGCGCGTGTGTGCGAGGCGTTGGCTCTAACTGAACCCGAGCGAGGCCTTGGGCTCTAACTGAACCTGAGTGATTGCACTGCAGGCTACGCGTTACTGAACCCGAGCGATCGATCGATGGCTGTTAACTGAACCCGATCTAGCGATTCCTTCACTACTGCTGCTAACTGAAGCCGATCGATGTTGCCTCTGGATGAACAGTGAGCGTTGCTGGGGGGGGGGTTGGATGAACAGTTCCCGATGGGGGTGGATGAACAGGACCCCGTGGTGTTGCCACTGGATGAACATGACCCCGATCGATCGAGCCGGTTGGGGCTGGATGAACAGGACCCCGTGGAGGGCAGGATGAACAGGACCACCCCGTGGAGGGAAGAATGAATAGTAGACGGTGGAGGGCTGGATGAACAGTAGCCCGTGGAGGGGTGGTTGAACAGGAGCCCGTGGAGAGGGCTGGTTGGACAGTAGCCAGCGGAGTAGTGCGTGGTGGAGGCTGGATGAACAGGAGCCCGTGGATGAACAGTCGCAGGTGGAGGCTGGAGGAGGTCGACGGTGGATGAACTATAGCCCGTGGAGGCTGGAGGGGGTCAATGGTGGAGATGAACAGTGTCCCGTGGAGTCCCGTTTTGCGGTACCCCACACCCCTCCCGATGAACAGGACCCCCATTTCGACCGTAGCGCTCCAACACAAGTCCGTTTCCTCCGTTTTGCGGTACGCCACACCCCTCCCGATCAACAGGACCCCCGTTTCGACCATAGGAGGTCTGTTTCCTCCGTTTTGCGGTACGCTAGACCCCTCCCGATGAACAGGATACCGTTTCAAACGTGGCTGGTCGAACACAAGGCCGTTTCCTCCGTTCTGCGGTACGATAGGCCTCCTTTTCCATCGGCTGTTCCGTCCAAGCCCTCTCGATGAACACGACGACGCATTCTGTTCCGACCCAGCCAGTTGGCTCCCCATGAACACGACGACGACGCTGTTTCTCCGTTCCAACCCAGCCATGTACACGAGCCCTGGCCGTACGTATGCGCTAGTAGGCGTTCGAGACCCTGCCTGTATGTACGTACGTGGCCGTATTTTCTTTCTTGCACACTGGCCGATGTACGTACGTGTACTTGCTACGTGCGCGCCTCTACTACGACACGTGCGCGCCTCTACATCGACCAGTATGTACGTACACGTTCGCGACCAGAATGACAATGCTACGTACGCTACGACCAGGTGGGTCCCGACTGTCAGGCACTTCCTTGCCTGCGAAGATGTAGCTGGTGGGTCCCAGCAGTCAGGGGGCGAATCGTTTTTTTGGCCGGACGCACTTCCTTGCGTGCGAAGATGTAGCTCGTGGGTCCCCGCAGTCAGGGGAAACGTTTTTTTCGCAAAATACGGTGGCCCGTCCGGTGGGTCCCCGCTGTCAGGTGGAGGAATAATTATTTTCCGCGTAATAAGGAGGCACTTCCTTGCTGCTGCTGTGAACTCTGCTGTCAGCCTCTCCATGTACAGTCCATGTCCGATGGAAGCCGTTCCTTGACCACGTTGACCACGCCGCGCCAAGAGCACCAGGGCGGTGGACGACGACGAGGCCTAGGAAGGGGATGACGCAGAGCCGGGGAAGACGCGGCAGTGGAAGCCCACGCGGAGAGGAGTACGACGGTTCACTGGTTTGGCTGTGGTGTGAGGCTGCCGTCGCCACAGGGCCTGGCCAGCGGTGGGAATAGTAGGGGGCGGTGAGTTCTCCGCGGCAGCACAGCCGGCCACGGGAGGCAGGAGCATGCGGCACGACCGGTACTGCTTTGGGAGGGTGGAGCAACAAGACCAGAGGTTGAAGAAGCACTATGGCCGTTGGATGGACATCATACGGTCACTTGAGCTAGAATCGTGCATATTGACTAAGTTGACAAAGCCCTCCGTCCCCGTCAACTTAGTAGGCCCACAAGTCAGCCTGCCACTATACTGGGTCCCAGCTAGCAGGGGGAGTATTCATTTTTTTTGTGCGTAATAAGGACGCACTTCCTTGCATGCGAAGATATAGCTGGTGGGTCCGAGCTGTCAGCGGCGGTAACGTTTTTTTGCGAAATACAGAGGCCCTTTCGGTGGGTCCCATGTAACATCCCAAAATTCTAAATTTTGGAATGTTATAATAAACATATAGATTGGATTGATTGTTTGATTGATTGACTGAAAGTGAGTGAATTCGAAATCTTTTGAAAGTTAAATGAGAGGGAATAAAAGGACTTTCGCAAACTTTCATTTTGCTGTTATGATCTCCATGAATTCAAATTCTTTTCATCACAAAACCCTGGAGAGAAGATGACATGACTTCTTCCATTTATTTAAATGAAAAGAGGTGTTGAGAATATTTGAATATCATTTGTAAATATTCCCAATTCAGAAACTTCAAGCAACTCAATGATTTTCACGAGCGAAGATAAAATGACTTCTTCAAAACATATGAAATATGAGTTGGGAGTTTCAAAGGATCAAATTCAAAGTCCTCTTGGAAATTATTTTATTTCGGAGTTTTATGGGTTTTATTCAAATTATTTTTCTCCAAAAATAAAATATACAGAAATTAGGGTAAAATGATTCCCTACATCAGAAAATTGGAGATAAATAAATTTGAAATCATTTTGGTATTTTGAAAATGATTTCTATTGGATTTTATTAAGGCAGTAGCATTGTTTGATTTATTTGAATTTTTGAGGATTTTATTTGACTTTAGAAAAATGTTCATGTTGTAGAAAATCTTTTTCTGAAAATTTTGATATATTATATGCCTATATAATGTTTTATTTTATATTTGATTTCTTTTCTTTTCCTCTGTGTAAAAAAAACAATTCGAACAGTGCCAGGCCGAAGCCCAGCACTCCTCTCTCTGCCTCCGCCGAACTGGGCTGGCCCAGCTCCAGCCAGGCTGCGGCCCCGCCCGCCCCTCCGCTCGCCCATTCGTCCCCGAGTCCGGCTCCCGCACGCATCCCGCGCCGCCGCCGTGACGAGGCCGGAATCCGCCGCCGCCTCGACTTGCCCCTCTCCCACGCCACCGCCTCCCCCTCCGCCTTTAAAAGGCGAGGACCCCGGCCCTCTCTCTCCCCTTCTGCTCGCGCCGCCGCCCCCTCCCGCATCTCGCCACCGCTGGCGAGATCCGCCGAGCTCCGGCGCCCGAAGCCACCAATCTCGCCGCCGACGACCGCCGCCGTCGCCGCCACCGCACCCACCGCTCCCCGCCGCCTCCTCCCGTGCCTTTCGCCGCCTTCCCGACGACCGGAGCCGCCTCCCCGCGCATAGCCGACACCGTCGCTGCCGTTTTCTCCGTCGCCGGCGACTCCAGCCACCACGGTAACCGCCACCTGCCCTCGTCCGTCCGATCTGGATCCAACGGTCCAGATCGAGGTGTTTTTTTTCTCTAAAACGTTTTGTTTTATTTAATGGACGTTCGCTGGTTTAGCCTCTGTAGTGAACGGTTTTCGTCGCGTAAGTTTCTGTAGTGAACGTTCGCTAGTTAGTCTTTTTATTTTATTTTAGTTTTTCGCCAGGGACCTATCTGTGATGATTTTATTTACAGTTTAGTCCTTGTTCTTCAAACGGTCACAACTTTTTGCTAGTTAGTCCAAATTCAACGAAACCAACGCCCACTTCTTCGTTATGATCTCCTCTATCCAGTAATCCAACTGAAACATGTTTTTGAAATTTTAAAATTTGAATTAGATCAGATTTGAATTTGAATCTTCTTTTGATCGTAACTTGAGTTTCGTAGCTCCGATTTAGTTGATTCTTTTTGCAAATCGAAGCTCTTGACCTAAATTTTCTGATAAGGCCAAATTCATATAATTTTGGTAGTGTAAGAAATTGTTTTATGTTGCAAGAGTTATTTGCTTGGTTTTAAAGTTTTTGAATTGTTTTCTTCGTTCTTTCTGATGTTTTGAGTGATTGCTTATGTATGGTTACTATTGCTTGCTCACGATAGATTGACCGGAGTGTGATGAGTAGAACTATCAAGAGTTTTGAGTGCGAATCATCTTCATCAACATTGCAGGCAAGTTCACACTTTGATCATATCCCTTTCATACCCAGTTGTTATGCATTAGATTCAACCCTCAAACATTGCATGATTAGGATCTAATTAAATTGTGGGTATTGGGAAGTAGATGAGGTAGTACCTATTACCTGTTTTGTTATCAAACCTTTGGGAGTTACTTCTACGTTTGCTCATATTGCTATGCTATGCTAGTAGACGTGGATTGGGTGAGTGTATCCATGACAGATGTGAGATTGTTAATTTAATGGTTTACTTAAGGTGGCAACTAAAACACACATCTGGGTGGATTGAGGTACCTGGGTATTCCAGGATTGCCTGTTTTCTTTTGGACCGCCACCCAGGTTCAAAGGGATCATGAGCTTATTCATGCTAGAAACTTCCGTGTGCAGCCACAAGCTATTATGGGCTCTAGCATAGTTGATTAAGTCGTGTGAACTCTTACAGTGGTAGACTAGAAAATGTAGGGGATGTAGGTGTACCGGTCTACCCATCGTAAGGTGCTAACGCTTCTGAAAGACTGTGTCTCGGTCATCCGTTTCTCAAACACCTTGTAGTGCGAGAAATCCAACGGAGGCGATCGAGTCTTGTGGGGAAAAGTGCACAAACCTCTGCAGAGTGTACAATCTAATCATGGTTAGCCATGTCCCAGGTTATGGACAGTTTTGAGTCTCTGGTCTTTGGATATTCATATTGATTTCATCATGTTACTTTAATTAATCTTGTTGGGTTAATGATGATACTTAATTGGGATTGAGATGCTGTCAACCATCTCAATGTTTAACAACCACCATCATAGTTAATAAAATTTATTCCTTTGCAGTAGGGAAAAATTGGCTTTTCGCAAAAAACATTATAACCATAGAGCTTTTCCACCAGCCATATATGCATGTAGTGATAGCCTTTGTTCATCATTGCTCTACAGTGTGAATTTGCCAGTACATTCAATGTACTGACCCTTTGTGGCTGCAACGTCTCATGTTGCAGGACTTCTTACGACGAGTAAGTGATACGTTAGGGTTACGATTTCTACACTCAACTTTGTCGTTGGTGTTGATGGGAATCCACAACCTTGTTGTTACTTCCGCTATTTGGATTGAGGTAATAGTATTTACGTTACTTTATACATGTGATTTACCTCTGTTATAAATCCGCTAGTACTGTGTGTGTCAGCATACCGATCCAGGGATGACACTTAAGCACAGAGACTTGACCGTCTGAGGTCGAGTCTCTACATCCCAGATGTCAGGTGGAGGAATCATTATTTTGCGCGAAATAAGGAGGCATTTCCTTGCGTGCGGCCGTGGACCCAGCTGTCAGCCTCTCCACGTACAGTCCACTTCAGATGCATGTCGGTCGTTGACCACGTTGACCAGGCCGCGCCGGGAGCACTAGGGCGGTGGACGACGGCGAGGCCTAGGAAGGGAATGACATGGAGGCAGGGAAGACTCGGGAGTTGTTTCCCACGCGGAGGGGAGTATGACTATACGAGGGTTTACTGGTTCGTCTGCCGTCGCCGCAGAATAACAACAGGTGTGGGTGAGTAGAGGGATGGCTAGGCCAGCGATGGGAGTACGGTGGGGCGGTGCAGCCTGCGCGGCAGCACAGCCGGCCGCGGGGAGGAGGGAGCAGGCAGTCCCGCCGGCGCTTGTTTGAGCGGCTGGAGCAGGAAGAGCAGAGATTGAAGAAGCACGATGGCCGTTGGATGGACATCCAACAGTCACTACTTGTGCGTCAACCTTTTTTTAGGAAAGCCTCAAATCTATGGAAAACAGCATACAACCCATCTGCCATTATTTCTAATAATTTATAGGCCATTTGCTAATTCTGAAGGTTTTTTTGGAGCCCATATTCTTTTTGTTAGCATTACAGCCCATATTGTGGCCACGGTTAAAAAATTATACGAAATGTTGCATATTTCAGTGCGGTCCGAACTGTTTTTAATCCCGAAATTTTGAGTCACATTCAAACTGATTTTAAAAATAAATGTATATCAATATAAAATCCAACAAATTTTCCACGCATAAAAATTAATGCAATTTAAAATCTTGAAATGAAAAAAAGAAATTTGAAAGTAATTGCCGGTTTGATGTGTTTCAAAAATGTACAGCCCATTTCTCATTACTGATAGGCTATTTTCTCGTCCAGCCGAATGAAGCTCTCCTCGTCTTGAAAGATTTGCAGCCCAATAGGTCTGACAAAGCGACTTACTTGGCAAATCACAAAAAAACTGGGCTAGCCATTTTCAGAAAGAAAAAAAACTACTGGGCTGGTCTGTGGTAAACATAAAAGAGAAGGTTGTCTAGACATGCCAGAATGCCCCGCACAGCCCAGTTGACACCCTGCTTCCGTCTCAAAAACAAATTAGATAAATGCCACAACAAATATGGCGATTCATAAAAATGCCGCTGCAATTTCCAAACTTTGAAAAATGCCACTGCAATTTTTGCAAACTCTGGAAAACGCCACTGCAATTTGCAAACTTTGAAAAACGCCACTCCAGACTTCGAAAAATGCCACTGGGGATGGCATGAAATGGCATTTTTCAAAGTTTGGAAATTGCAATGGCATTTCTTAGAAACACCAGATTTGGAGTGACATTTATCAAATTAACCCAAAACAAAAATAACTGGGCGAGCTGCTGGGTCCCTGATGTCAGCCGCTCGTTGTGCAACTCTCTCGTTTATTGACTACGTTGACAATGGCATGGGACCCAGATGTCAGAAATCCATTACGAGGAGGCATTTTTTTATTGGATTGAAATAAGGAGGCACTTTGCTTGCGTACTGCCATGACCTTGGTGGGTCCCTGCTGTCATCCTCTCCATGTACAATCATCTCCTGGTTGTGTACGCGTCAACTTGGTAGGCCCACAAGTCAGCCTCTAAACCCGCGGAGGACAAATACAACCCATTTAAAAAAATAACAGCCCATTCCATATGTTCAAACGGAAAGTTCAACATTCAGAGCAAAGTAACAGGTCTGGTCCACATATAGAGTATTGAACTTCCATGTTGACAACCATCATAGCCAAGTTAACTATCTACTTCCACTAATACTCTAGTAGCGTACAAGTACTAACTTACTCTTAGCTAACTAGACGATGCCGGCCGCCATCTGCGGTACACGCTAAACGCCGGCACCAGCGTCCTCCGCCTCGCCTCGGACTTGCCAGAGGTGCGATAGGGCGCGTTGCTCGTGCGCGTTGGCCCTTTCCATGCCGGCGTGGTCCACCGAAGCTTCGGCTTCTAAGCGGGAAACCCACTTGACGAGCTGGTAGTAAAATCAGCGTCGCGAACGCGTGCGTGCCCAACAGCCTCCAGGGCTATTTGCCGGGCGCCGGCCTCCACGTAGTCGGCCCACGTGCGGGCGCTCTGCTCGCGACTCAGAGCGCCGGTGCGCTGCTGCTCCATGTCCCGCTGGCGGCGCTAATCGGTGATACGCTGCTCATCCGCCAAGCGGTCGCGCTCCAACAACTCCTGCTCCTCCGCCAGGCGGTCGCGCTCCAACAAGTCCTCGATCTCCGCATTGCCATCTAAAGACCGATATAATGCCTCCTCCCTCCGTCTGCCTTCCAGTAAAAAACCGAACACTAGTTCTGGCGGTGACCGCCTCCGGCCACGCCTATCGCGGACGGGCGGGGGCATGGCGGACGTGGCGAGAGCGAGGATAAGTGGCGAGCAACGTTGGGCCGGTGGGGGCTTATGAGGATAGGGCGCGTTGGGTCACGGTGCCACCATAGAAGGCCGAGAAACAGTACTTATAAGCGGAAGGTAGCACGACGGTCATCGGAATTCAATGCATAATGAAGCAGGCATGGCTTAGCACGCCAGCTTGCCGTGGAAAACTAGAGAAACTGAAATTCTGACTATGCCGTCCCGTCCCGTCCGTGCTGGGTCGCACGCCGGCCTTACGGTCGAACGAGTGCACTCGAATCATCTCCCTCCTTGTCAATAATGATTCCACGGATTTAAAAGGCCCGCAACAATTAAAGCGCATCTTTTTTCGCATCAGTTAACTGCCTTAATTCAGACCGGCTGCATGCGTGCACTCAAAATCGCTCGCAGCCAGTACGTGGAGCAGCATGCAACGAGTCACGGCCGAGGGCATTAATTGATGAACTTTAGCTTGGTGATCAGGCATTTGCGAACATTTTTGCTAGCAGTTTCTTCAGATTCGCATGGCATTTTCTTCAGAGCAGCTTGTCAGTTTCTTCAGAGGTAGGCATTTCTATTCAAAAAACTTCCACTTCGGATCTTGCGACGCAACTAAAACAGCCAGGAGCGCATTAGTAGGCTAGCTAGTGATCGATCGGTAACTTGTAAACACTGAGCGAACAGATATAAGGAACAGTTAATGCATGTCAATGATTCACAGATCATATACAAATATGTAGCTCCAAAAGCAAAGATCAGCCACAACTAAAACCAACTAGTACGATTCCCATACATAAGATCAACATGTTAATGCATCTCAATGATTCACAGATCATATACAAATATGTAGCTCCAAAAGCAAAGATCTAGAAAAACATATGTTCTTCCTACTAACATGGATGCTTCTCTTGGCCAACATTCAGTACAGACTGAATGACAAAGTTGTTTGTGAAGTCTACAATTCCTCTTGCAAACGTAAGTGGTTTCACCAACAGCTGGAACCATGGGAATGAACCACACATGATGGAGGAACATCCACTGCAATATGATTTGGTCTTCTCTTGATCACACGGCGAGACTATTTTCGGAATACAAACTTTAACTTAGGCAAAATGATGCCCATTGTATAATCAGACCAAAGCAATGAAGCACCTAGTGTTGGCCAATAAATAGTACAGTACTACTTTTCTGCAGTCCATGAAGTGACTATCCAATCTTTCTGTGTCTATTTTCAAATGGCACTGCATGTAGTGACTATACTATTCTCTTGTGCAGTTCAACCAAAATTGCGGTCACTTTGTGTGTTTGCTAAATAGCAACGGGCAGACATCTCTGTCTGCACAAATATCAAGCAGCTAGTAATCATATACCCCACCTTGTATTTTCTGTTTAAACATGTCTCTTCCGCTTAGATGTGTCATGTTTTGCACTAGACAATTTGATACAGTCATGTTTTGCCTTGGACAATTTCATACTGAATTGATTTGCTTGTTCATAGCAGAAATATAGCGCCTATTCTTCATCAGACCAAGGATATCCATGTTCGCAGTGATGGAAGAGGTGAAATCGATACAACCGAAATTGAGCATCCAATCATTGAATCATGTCCTGCACCTCCAATGTAGGTCCACCCTCCCAATAAATTCACATGCAAACCACTAGTATTACTATCTAATGACAGTACAAAAAGAGTAGCAAGATAGTAGCAAACCATGTACCTTCTTAATGAACAGCTCATAGTGCCACCAATTGGATATAAAGGTTTGGGAAAAAACATGCTCCTAATGTTGAACCAGTTGGACTTTTTGTGCAGTTCCACTAAACTCGAGCATCCCTGTTTGCATAGATATTGAAAGTGTGATTACTATAAAAGTGGCACTAGTTGAAGCATAGACTCACAAATATAAGCATTCCAATTTCTTAATGGGAAAAGGTAGCAAGACTGTTTCTAACCACCTTTTTGAAGGAATAAATAAGGCAACACAGGCTGATGTCAGAAAGGCATATATAGTTCTTTCTTAAAGAATGATCGATTCCTGACCTTTCCTCTTCTTTTAAGCATATTTTGTGCAGTTCAACTAAAATAAAATGCCATCACCGCCTTGACAATTCAGTGACACCGTACAAAAGGAAACGACTTAACATTACATCATGATGTCAGGTATGTAGTCGACAGGCATTAGAGACAAACTTACAGACCTCCTCCGATAACATAATGAACATTAATCTTAACAAAGGTGTGACTAGCTTTACCGGGATAATTTGAGTGAACTCTACACCCTCTGTTCCTTAATATAAGAGGTTTTTGCGGTTTAGTTTAAAGTACCCAAAGGTCTACTAGTATTTAGAAAAATAGGTAGTAGTTTTCTTGAGCACATATTTGGGAAAGCTTGCCACCCTTTATTTATGTCCATACGCTAATGCAACACCATTCGAAATTTCGAATACTACAAATATACACTAATCCAGTGGCTAGTGCAACAGTAGAGTAGTTATTTTATTACAGGGTACAGTACAATGGTTTTACTGAACAGATTTCAATAAACTCTAGCACTGGAAGATTTCTATAAGAATTAACAATATGAAATGTAGAGGTAACACGTTTCAGCATTGGTATACTAGCTGTGCATGAGCATTAAACCAAATACAAAAGTCTGAAGGTAACTAGCATTATTAACTAATGACAGTATAAAAGAATTGCAAACCATGTACCTCCAAGGTAAATATCATTTTGAACTCGGGGGACCTTAAAAATTGCTATCCCAATCTTGATAATCGATCAAACATAAAAACTTGATCAAACGAATCAAGAGAACAGCCGGAGGAGGAGGTGCCCACTCTTAACCTTTCCTCTTGTCTTCATAATTTTTTGTGCAGTTTAACCAAAATAAAATGACATCAGCGCCTTGGCATTTTAGTGACACTGTACAAAAAAATTAACTTATCTCATGAAAGTGAGGTATGTAATCTATAAGCATTAACAGTGCAAAAATCTGAAGGTAGTAACAAGTTTTATCGTTGGTATACTGGTTGTGCAACATCATTAGAATGCCTTAGTTGAAAAATCTTTAATACATCCACAATCAACAGCTAACCCTGAAATAATCCAGTGACATTAAATGGCATTGCTTAAATTTATCGGTGGCATTAGACTGAGTGCGGCTTTAGCTAAATGTGGCATCACTTTAGCAGTAGCATTGCTTGACTTGATTGCTGGCGTTATACTAACAGCAAAAAAGTTAGACTAAGAGCATGCGAGGCCCATTCAGACAGTGGGCGCACCAGTACGATGTACCTCCACGGACGCATAAAGTGGTGAGGGAGGTATGGTTGCCCAGAGCAAGAAATATCCAGGCAGCATATGTGGATTACGTCCCATTTTTGTTATCTCTAGCCACCTTTTTCCTATGTGAGGACAACAAACCGATCGACCTGGTCATTCTCTATTGTGTTGTCATGCCTTTTTACCCTTCTTCAACCAAGAGACACGAGACACGTTCCTTAGCTACTGATTTCCCCCTTCTCAACCTAGATGCGGGTTCGATGCCTACTCTCTTGGGCAGTCCAGTCTCCCTTCCTTTCCTTATTCAACCCAGACATGGATTAGTCTGCATGAAGTAGGGTTTCCTTTAATAGTGCAAATTAAGGTTTTCGTTTACGTGACCAGCAGAGCAGAGGATAGCAAATTGGGAAGATGGTGGAGTGGAAAAAGATCCACATGCAGCGACATGGCAGATGGGGCAATAGAACAAGGGTATGGTTCGAAAAGAGGTAGCATACCTGAGGGTCGGCGGGAAGTGGCTTCGCTCGTGGTCATCATCTACCACACGCACTACGACAGCGAGCTTGGGGACCGAGGCCATCCCACGCGGGCGCTAGGTCTGAGAGGACGGCCTTGTCGTCAGTGCGTGACCTCACTCGCCGACGACGAGTGCGTGAACACTGCACGTCCTTTTCTTCCCCGGCGGATCTGTGACCACCGGTGAGCAGGGAGAGAGAGGCCGGCTTTTTTAGATCTGGAGAGAGGGTGATAGTGTGAGAAGCAAGTGGGCAGCCCTTAGCAAGAAAGCTCTGAAGCTCCAGCCTATATATCTTTTTTATACTACTAGTACTAGAGGTCGAGTAGTGGTAGAGTAGTTTATATTTTATCTGCAAACAGTACCAGTTAGTCGTGCTTCAAAACTCAACGGCACGCCATTAAAAAAATAAAGTCGAGAAATAATGCAGCACCTCGGGCCAACGCGGCCAGATCGCATTTTGCACGAGAAATTACACACGATGTTTCGTTGACATGTGGTCCCGTTCCAACATGTCAGTGAGACGACGACGAGTCCTTTTGTACAATTTCCGAAAGGACGTGTAGGCCGGGGCGCCTCTTCGTGTGCTGCTGTCGCACGCTCTTCCTCCCTCCTCCGTTTTCCTTCACCCTTCCTTCTGCCATTGTTCGATCATCTTCTCCATGGAGGGAACAAGCCATAAACGATCCTGTTATTCTTGCCCCGATCTGAAAGATGACGTGGTGGGGGAACTCATTGATCGGTGCGACGTCATCACCTCGGCTAGCATGGCAGGTTCGTTCAAGCCCATTCTCGACTCAACTAATAACATCATTACAAGGAACCCAAGGGTCCAGGAGCGGTTTGATCTCCCTTATCTTCTTCGCTATAAGCCTGTTCGCATGGGCGCGGATGACGGAGGCCTCGCCTCGTGCAAGTTGATGCCGCTTGATAATGATACGTGTGATGTCAAGATGCCATCGCTTAAGGGTAAGTCCTGGGATGCCATCGTTTATATTGGGTAGAA
Source organism: Aegilops tauschii subsp. strangulata (assembly GCF_002575655.3). Classification (NCBI taxonomy): domain Eukaryota; kingdom Viridiplantae; phylum Streptophyta; class Magnoliopsida; order Poales; family Poaceae; genus Aegilops; species Aegilops tauschii. The sequence goes on from NC_053041.3 coordinate 111,089,660, forward strand.
TTGCGAGTGGGAACTTGTGAATGTGTACACTCGTCAGCGGATTCCACTTCCAAAAATCTCCGAGTGCCCTGAGGTTGAGCACACAGATGATCTACGTACGTTCAAATACGATCATGGTGACTGTCGTCTACTGAAGATAGCAATTTGTCGAGTTCCCAACCGCTCTTGGAATTACAAGAACTATCAAGTTGTTGCTATCTTCGACAAGCTTGTTGCCGTCCTTCGTGGTTCGACTGGATGGATATTGCTCAAAAATCAGTTTCTATACACGGATGTGTACTGTGATGCAATTGAATATGAGGATCTTGTGTTTGCTACCACCACTCGTGGCACTGTTTTTGCATGGGATCCTCGTAGTTTCGGTATGTTTGTCTTCCACTTAATTATAATTGTTTCATCCACATGCATGCGGGTTAGCAAGTTTCCCTTTACTAATTAACCTTCTTCTTGTGTTTCCAAGGTCCTGTGAACATTCCACCACCTATACTTGAAAAAATTTATAAGCAAGGGGGAGATGACGATGGTGATGATCACCTCTTCTTGTCTGTATAAGCAGAACTTATATACTCAGTGGCGCCTGGCAACTAATTCCGATGGATCACCTCTTCTTGTCTGTATATAGTGCACTCAGACTGTTACTACTGAGGAAGCAGGTGTTGTCTCCCATGGTCTCCCTCTCCTGACCTATTCCAACACCCGTTGCATGGTATTCCGGACGGATACTAGTGTGCTAGCGCAAACACCTTCTCCCTGGTTCAGTATTGATAGTCTTGGAACAAACTCGCTCTTCATTGGACCAGACTATCCAATGATGGTGAAAGGCGATCCAGCTGCTGTTGACACAACGTTACTACCATTTATGAGAAGCAGCTGTATCTATACCTCGGACATTTCGGTGCTTCCCTACCCTAGTCCTGATATATGCCGCTTCAGCCTGGATGATCAGTCCTGCGTTGCTCTCGATATTGACAATAGCTGGCCCTTCCCAGAGAACCTATGGTTCAAAGCAAGCGTTTCCAACGCCGACGATTGGTTGAGTTGAAGTTCAGTTTATTGCTTGTTATTTGTTGTGTGATGAAAACTTTAGTATTTGCTAGAATGTTTTGTTGGAAATAATCTATAATCCAACATGTATCCTCGTTGTCGTTGTGTGTTGATGACTTGTTGTATTTAATGAATGGTACATTTCAGTTGCGAATGCATGTCATAGACTCAATTTATGAATGGATTTCGAGTCACTTCTTGGAGTGTGAGTACCGTAGTAGTATAGCCAGCATTCGGTTAGTATATGAAGTTGCCACATCACATAGAGCCAACCTAATATTGGAGTATGCTAGCCCTCCACCGGCGCGCCGCTTCAAATGGCGGAGGAAGTGAGAGGTCGCGTCACCTTGTGTCCAGATCTGAGATGCCACGTGTACCAGATGAATGACTCCAAGTTCGACCACCGTGATGTTAGATGCGAGCCCAGGAACACTGTTGGAGAGACCCCCTCATAATTTTCCTACATTGGTCGTTTGATTCATAGGATAAAATGCTATAGGATTTTTTTTCCTATGTAATCATCTTTTAATTGGCAATCTAGCATCGACTCCAACTTTAGTTTCACTTCCTTTGTTCCTACGAAGAGAGTACTTGCTCTAAATGATGTGCCGCTACAAGAGCCGCCTATATTTATTAACCATGCTCTAAAAAGGTGGACCAGCTTTGGCTATTGTAGTACTGTACTAGGTTAGTAGGTGACCTTGCGCTTGGCTCTTCTCCTCTTCCGGAAGTCGAACAATAATGATGGTACTACAGTAGTACTTCTGGCAATCTGACACCAAATGAACTGCTGCACGTCCACCGCTTGTAAGCAAAAGTTTCTCCTCATGCTACGAGCCACCGCGCACGCGTTGGCGAGGGAGAAGGTGTAGTAAGCAAGCTTCTCGTCGTTCTGTGAGTTGACGGGACACATCAAAGTTATTTATTAGTACTCTTGGAGTAAACTCGCTCTTGGAGTAAACTCACTCTTCCTTGGACAAAACTATCCAATGATGGTGAAAGCCGATCCAGCTGCTGTTGACACAACATTACTACCATTTATGAGAAGCAACTGTATCGATACGTTGGACATTTCGGTAGTTACCTACCCTGGTCGTGATATAGTAGGCCGCTTCAGCCTAGATGATCAGTCCTGTGTTGGCCTCGAGATTTACAATAGCTGGCCCTTCCCAGAGAATCACTTGTGGTTCAAAGAAAGCGTTTCCAACGCCGAGGATTGGGTGAGTTGAAGTTCAATTCATTGCTTGTTATTTGTTGTGTGATGAAAACTTTAGTATTTATAATCTATCCTCGTTGTTGTTGTGGGTTGATGACCTGTTCTATGTAATAAAATGATATGCCTGTGATAAACTTACTAAATTTATGAATGGTTATCGAGTCGCTTCTTTTGAGTGGGTGCTGCGACGAGTAAAAAAAATATTTTCTGAATACATAATTGTACGTGCATTGCAACAGGTTATCGGATGAGGCCAATCAACAATAGTACACTATTTGTACTAGCTTCACATGCTGCACTATCCCTACGTCTACGTACGTAATACGACAATTTTCAAACTTGAGACCAGCCACCCATCCTCACAAAGAACACTTTTTAACCTAGCACAGACTCCAGGAAATTTGGCCACAGTGTGAGGTGGGCCATATGTTAATGTGTTCGCTGTACGTAACCAACACCTCGATACTACTACTATAAGTAGTACTAGGAGTAGTAGGGTGGCATGGGCCAGAACAAGCATTCACGTCCAGGAGTACGGCACACACCACCAGCACGACTTCCATCTGACACCATATTTATTGGAGTCCGTGCTACAACAATCTCTTCAACCTAGTCGTTTCTCTAACTCAGCCTTCGTGCGGCGGGCGAGGTGGGGGTTTGCCGATAGTCGATTTCCTCAACTGCGGTCCCACTTGTAAGGCCAACTCCAACGCACGACCCCAAACGGACCTCTGTTTTGCCCGGATTCTGTCCGTTTGGGTAGGGCAATGGGGTCGTGTCTGGGCCATTTCTCGGATGCGGTGGTCGTGCGCCGAACGCGCGACTGCATCCCGGCCGCGTACATTTTTCTTTGCAAACACATATCTTTTTATCATCATTGATTTTTTGGTACATGGAAATACATCACCAAAATTTTGACTAGAAAATCAAGACCAAAGAAAACAAGAACCACATGAATACATTTTAGAAGATATCCAACTTCCATAACTGCTCCTGTAAGTTGGATTAGTGCCTTCTCGATGCATTCATTGTTGATCTGCGGAGGCTCGATCTTGCGTGATTCTTTCTTCTTCGAGTGTAAAGAAGTAGACGTGTCTAGACTCTATTCTATCAACAAGTACACTAGTCTCATCTCTAGCCTCTATGCTAGCTAAAAGTGCTAGAACATCTACTAACTTGTGCTCTATCAATATATCATTGTACTCTTCTTCCCAATACCAAAACTTGCATCCATTCTACACAATAAAATTTTAAGTTAGCACAACTAGTCTAATCCGAGAGCACAACCGAAGATTTGGTCGAGTTCTTCCTCCTTTTGCCGACACGTGGGACATCCAGCATCCAGGTCGTGTCATGCAAGAAAATAGAGTGGTAGGTGAAGCCACGTGATGTGCATCTTGGGTTAAACTTTAAATAGAATCTTACTACTCTTGAGTAACTCCAAAAGCGGCCACCGAAGATCTTTATTGGATTTGTTTTTCATCACCAGCACGTCGAGGTGAAAGATGTGCAGGTTCAGTGGGTCCTCTTGCGTTTTCACTTGACATGTGGGACCGCATATGAGCAAACAGACGATGGGCTCCGCGCGTCTGCTGGCTGGCTGAGAAGAGAGATAGAGGTGGGCTGAGCACGGACTCCAGGAAATTTGTTCTACGTACTCGATATAGTGGAGTAACCAGCACCTCGATATAGTGGGGTGGCATGGGCCATAACTAGCATTCATGTCTAGCAGTACGGCACACGCCACCCACACGAGTCCCATCCGACACCGATTTTCTTGAGTCCGTGCTAGGAACAGCCATCTCTTCTCCCTCCTGTTTTCTCGGCCATCGCGCGGTGGGTAGGGTGGGGGTTTACTGATAGTCGGTTTGCTCAACTGCAGTCCCACTTGTAAGTGAAAATACAACACAGCACGCATTCCCCCTTGAGCGGCGTGCCGGACAAACCGTGTGGGGGTGCAACGCGAACACGGCAGGCTTTTCCTTTTGAACTTGTAACTTGTAAAATTTGGTTCTTCTCCATGGGGCGACCGATAGATAGAAATAACGATTTTCCCTAGAGTAATGAGAAGTTTGGTTCTGGCACGGTTCATGCATGGAGTACGTAGGAAAATTATGAAGTTGATGCGAAAGGTAAGATAATTACTAGTAGTACCATATACTACTACATGGATTTGACGGAAAGATAAAGATACATACGGATCCATCAACGACATCCTCACGCCCTAGTGCACCGGGTCACCAACCGACGTGTGAGGAGCAGCAGCGTTGGCGGCAAGCTCAACGTGCTTCTAAACAATGCCGTGCAAGGTTGCCCTACGGTCCAAGAAGGCAAGCGTCCTATCGTCCTCCTCTTGCATGTAGTAGTCCTTGTGGACAATTTGCGCGTAGACGTGGGTGATTATGTTGATGGTCTCTTGCTGCGCCAGGCGCTGCGCGGCGAGCGCGACCTCGAGGTGGATATTCTCCGGCGCGACGGCGGGAAGTCGCAGGGCCACCAGTGCGTCGAAGAGGTTGTCACCATAGAGGCTGTTGAGGGTGGCAGGCATCGCAGAGCCTGGGCGCGTGGGCTGGAGGCGTACGTGAAGGTCGTCCGCGAGCTTCTTGACGACGGTGAACTTGTCGAGGAAGCCGACGAGGACCTCGTCGAACAAGGAGACGAAGCTGTCGTCCAAGCGGCCCCTCGCCCTGGCGGCCTCAAGCACTACCTAGAGACATTCCTCGGTGCCAGGATGCAGGCCGGCGTCGTGGACCATCTGGCACAGCCGGCTGATGCTCGCGCTCATCGCCTCCATGGGTCTAGCTTCTAGTCAACTGATCTTCCGATTGGAGTGATCACTCTTGCCCATAGGTGCGTAGGTGCATAGGATTTCGTAGATTGGACTGGGGGGGGGCCTTTATATGAGAAGTGCAGACTGCGTTGAATTCACGTGCGTGTTGGCCATCTACTCCTCGCCCCACTACTGCACCTGCCTTTGGCTGTATGACAGGTTGGCCAGCCACCCGTTGGACCCACGTGTCATACACCCAAAGGCATGTGCACTAAGTCAATGAAGTTGCGTCCCCCTCCGTGCCCGTGCATGCTTTCAATGACTTGAGACTACCAAACATCACATCGGTGGTTAGTTCATTGCATGTAATCCTATTAAGTAGCAAAAAGACATTAAGTTACCTCGCCGATGGGAATAAAACAATACACCATGTATTTATTTACAGAGGGAGTATAGCCAGCATCCGGTTAGTATATGAAGTTGCCACATCACATAGAGCCAACCTAATATTGGAGTATGCTAGCCCTCCACCGGCGCGCCGCTTCAAATGGCGGAGGAAGTGAGAGGTCGCGTCACCTTGTGTCCAGATCTGAGATGCCACGTGTACCAGATGAATGACTCCAAGTTCGACCACCGTGATGCTAGGTGCGAGCCAAGGAACACTGTTGGAGACACCCCCCTCATAATTTTCCTACATTGTCGACGACGAGGTGCCTATGGTGACTTCGTAAATTTCAAGGTGATAGTGCCGTGCGTGTGTGCGTTCATAGGGGTGAGTGTATGCACGTGTATATGAGCGCTTGCGTCTGTACTGTGTAAAAAAACCTAAATGCGTGTCAAAAAGAGACTAGTCAGTATACTCAATATTGTGCACCTCGGAGAGGAAAACGATAGAACTAGTACATATTTATTTACGGTGCAGATTCACTCATTTTGCTCCATATGTACTCCGTCTTGGTGTAGTCTAGTCACTTGTTAAAATCTCTAGAAGGGCAAATACTCCTTTCTGGTTTACAGGGCTATACTAGCAAGTAGTTGTACGTACTAGTACAATAGTGGGCTCACATAGCAATTTTGTCTGATGCAAGAGCCTGGCTATATGCGTGCTCCAATGTTCGCAACTGCAACATTCGGTTTGCGCTTGGCTCTTTGCCTCTTCGAGAAGACGAACAATGATGTTACTACTACTGCTTCTACAGTGTCGAATCCACTGCTGCATGTCCGTCCACCGCGAGCGGGACGGATAGCTTGTTGTAGAAGTAGTACTAAGCAAAATCCTGTCCTCGTTTGCGAGCAACCGCGCGCATGGGTGAGGGAGAAGGCGTGTAGTAAAATCAAGCTCCTCTCGTTGTACGAGTTGACGCGACACATCATAGCACTGGCCCCACATGCTTGCCTCTAAACTTGGCTGAAAGACCCGCAGTGTACAATATATTTGCTGCAACCTCTAACATTTACCCACCACAAATTAAAATATATGTGGACGTATGCATCGTTCTGATGCAGAGGCCAGGGAGTCCCCCCTTTTCGAAAAAAAACAAATTAAAATATATATTCCTGTCTTGACCAGATTAGCGTGCAAACTACAATCACCAGGGTGTTAGGTAGGGCCAGAAGACTATTTTAATTTTTTTTAAACTTCGAGACGGCCACATAGCATGGAGCCGACCCCAACGATTTTAAGCTTATAGGCACGGTACACGCTATCCTAGACTACTCTACACATGAAACTGCCACACGAGCGTCCGGGCTGCGCTTGGCTCTTCGCCTCTTCGGGAAGTCGAACAATGATGGAGTACTACTGCACTGGAGGAGTACTACAGTACGCTTCTGGCCATCTGACACCGATTGAACTGCTACATGTCCACCGCGTGCGGGAGGGAGAGCGTGTAGCGAAAGCTTCTCCTAGTCTTGCCAGCCACCACGCTCATGGGCGAGGGAGGGACGCTCCTGCCTTTGCGTGTATGACAGGTGGGCCTGACAAGTGTGTGGCCAACCTGTCATACAGCCAAAGGCAGGTGCAGTTAAGTCCGCGAGGGAGAGGATAATCAAACTTCTCGTTGATGTACGAGTTGATCCGACACATCAAAGCACTGCACTCGATATATTTCAATAATTTGCGTTTACCGATGCATTAATTACAACGCATGCATGCATGCCGTGACTCTCCTTTTGATACTTGCATGTGTTGATTTAATGCACCTTGAAGTAGTATAAAATATGTGACGGTAAAGCTTTGTAATACCCCGGCCCAAGTCGAGAGATGGTTGTGCACGAGGAGGGCGAGATCATGCAGACCGAACAGGACCCGACGATGGAGCTCTCTAAGGTCTCGATGGACCTCACCGTGCTCCACTGCCCCTTGTGCCTCCGCCCCTTGAATTGTGGTTTCTCAATGAGTTCTGCTGAACTTCTTGTGAATTGTGGTGGTTTTCAATAATGAAAATCGGAAGGGGCAAGACCTTCTTTGATCAAAAAAAATTTAATCGTCCTTATATATTCATCAGTCTTGCTATAAGTCGCAGTAGATGCTATATAGGTCCGTCGGATCTTACATCAAGATCCAGGCTTTCAGATTTTCTTTTTTCTCTCTTAAATCTCAGTCGAGTGAGACATAGCCACGCCATTAAACAGAGGCTCGGGCGCCATTAATGGAGACCTTGGGAGAGAGGTGGACGGCAGATGGAGGTCAAAGGGCTCTCTTCCCGATAAGCATGCGTAGGGATCTGATCGCACGCCTCTCGTACTCAAATAGCTACCCTGCACGGCGCCTCCTAGCTAATAAAAAATGGGGACGTGTGGTGGCACGTAAATGGTACTAGTAAGTAGAACGCACACGGTTTCAATAATACTTGTGTTTCCGATTGTAACGTGACAACACTTGTTCCAAAATGACTTTGTTGATTGTTAATATGTGCGCCTTCGCAAATCGGACTGCAAATTTACCACAGCATGCTGGTGCCATGTCATGGCACCAAGCCAAGTTTCATTATTTTCATGCGTGTTTTGGATTTACAGGAATTAAAAAACTAAGTTTCTCAATGTTTCCAACCTAACCACGACGCCCAGAATTTTGAATTTCATTCCCATTTCTTGCATGGAACCTAGAAATTTACCCGAGGACACACATGTGATTTTTCAACCAACTTTGGTGCACTGGAACATGTGCTTGTATTTCCAATTTGAATTATGCACACAAAGGTGACACGTTCCCTCCCAGAACCACGAGCCTTCTTGAGAGAAGCTCCGATTTGCAAGAAGCTTATACCAAAATTTGTTCCTATTCGGCCATTTTTTTTTACCACGGCATGGTACTACCATGACATGACACCATGCCAAGTTTCGTGATTTTAAAACCAAGTTTCTCAATATTCTCGACTGAGCCACGATGCCCAGATGTCTGAATTCTATTCTCATGTTTTGCATGGGACCTACTTCCTCCTTGCATCTATATAGGGCCTAATGTGTTTTTCAAGATAGCGTTTGACTATTAACAAGATTAATAGCACATGAGATGTATACTATGAAAATTATATTATTGGAAGCTCCTTTGACATACAAATTTGAAGGTATGCTTTGTGTAAGTTGCATGTCATATATTATTGCTCTAAGGTTTGGTCAAAGTTAGCCTCGAAAAAAACGCATTAGGACCTATATAGATGGAAGGAGGGAGTAGAAATTCACCTGAGGACACAAATGTGATTTTTGAACCAACTTTTGTGCACGGGAGTATGTGCTTGTAGTTCAAATTTGAATTATGCACATTAAATGACCAAAAACTCAATTAATGTGTAAATAAGGCCAAACGAAGCCGGAATAATTCCAAAATTTAACAGGGCACTCATGTAGTTCTATGTTGCCTTTGTAAATAAACTCAAGGGGGACAACGTATATCGTTTCGCACTCAAAGGTGGCACGTTCCCTCTCAGAACCACGAGCCTTCTTGAGAGAAGCTTCGGTTTGCAAGAAGCTTATACCAAGATCTGTTCCTATTCGGCCAATTTTTTTACCACAACATGGTAGTACCATGACATGACATCCATGCCAAGTTTCATGATTTTCAGACGTGTTTTGGATTTACAAGAATTTTAAAACCAAGTTTCTCAATGTTCTCGGTCGAGCCACGATGCCCAGATGTTTTAATTTTATTCTCATTTCTTGCATGGGACCTAGAAATTCACCCGAGGACACAAATGTGATTTTTCAACCAACTTTGGTGCACGAGAGAATGTGCTTGTAGTTCAAATTTGACTTATGCACATTAAATGACCAGAAACTCAATTAATGTATAAAAAACAACAAACGAACCCGGAATAATTCCAAAATTTAACAAGGCACTAATGTAGTTCTATGTTGCCTTTGTTAAGATACTCAAGGGGGGGCAGCGTATATCGTTTCACACTCAAAGGTGGCACGTTCCCTCTTAGAACCACGAGCTTCCAAATCGGCCCAATTTTTTACCACAACATGTTAGTGCCATGACATGACACCATGCCAAGTTTCATGATTTCCAGGCGAGTTTTGGATTTACATGAATTTAAAATCAAAGTTTCTCGATGTTCTCGGCCGAGTCATGACGCCCAGATGTTTGAATTTCATTCTCATTTCTTCCATGGGACCTAGAAATTCAACCAAGGATGCACATGTGATTTTTCAACCCACTTTGGGGAACCGGAGCATGTGCATGCAATTCATATTTAGATTATGCACATTAAAAGTCCAGAAACTCAATTAATATTTTAGTCATTTTTTGTGTTCTAAAATGCCTGCCGGCTCGCGGAAGGACGTGTTGCCGGCACACGCGCGGATTCAATGAAGGAAGGCGGGGCAGTCTTAAGCTGGTTGCACGCGGCGAGGAGGCGTGCTCAGCCGGGCCTGCAGCGAGTGCGGCCCTCTTGGCCGGTGCGCCGGTTCAATGCGTGCGCTATGAGAGGTCGCGTCCGTGTCAGAGCAATCACTCCCTCCAGTCCTTTTTTGTTTGGTTATAACAAAATCTCGTTTTCCATTCACATTTTACAAGTAAAATTCATGGACAAACTTTGACCCAAAGTACGATGGGGACTAGTAAACCAGAATGGAGGTAGTAGTTTTTTTAATCAAAGAAGGGTTTCCCCTTCCGATTTTCATTACTGAAAACCAGCATCTAAATCTAAACCATAGTATTTGCCCTACAACTACCAGGTTCAACATCTTGCAACATAAACCCATACAACCTCCATCGCAAAAAAAACCATACAACCATACGCCAAGTAGGTACGTAGTACAATGAATTCCATTTTCTCGCCATACCAATCGTTCTAAAAACTACTTACTACTTATAACACGCCATTGAAAATCGGAACTATTAACCCCGCTAAAAAATGATATTTTAAACGTGGCTACTCGATCTGTGGCAACTGGCGAGCCACCGCGCTCCAAGTCATTCACCTATGGTCCCGAGTCCCGACCATCAACTCCTACGGATCAAATTATCACGCGAGCTGACTATTCCTACAAAGGTGCTCCACCACGTACCCGGTACCCGCGAATGCAGCAATCGTGCACCTAGGGTTTTAGGGTTTATTTGTTAACATCGCCTTTACGTAACACTCATGTGTGCGAGACAGCGAGAGGCCGACTGCGTGCGTGCGCCTCTTCTCTTCGTATATGTACTCCACCGTTTGTCTGGTGTCCAAAAAATTATAATAACTACTAGCAATGTGCCACACAATCAAAGTAGATTAATACATATTCACTGATTTGATAGAAAAAAAGTCTAGTTTTGAAATAGGTATATCACTAAAAATATGTTATGTTTCACTCAAAATATATTCCTTTGGCGGTTTTGATGAGATAAGGGAGGAATGTTGTTGGTTTCAAGATTCGAGAAGTGGTATATGTCTAATTTCTACTCTTACTAGCAAGATGCCCGTGCGTTGCACGGAACATCAAGATCTTGTGGGAGAAAAGGATGAACAAGGGAAGGCCTTATCTGCAAATGTGGTGAAGAGTGCGGGTAAATTGCTATATTTTCCTTCCTATCCGTCAGATATAAATCGGACGACCTACATTGCAGGATGGCAGGCCCACCATCATCACCAACTCTATTTTTTATCCCTACTCTTATAAAAAGCATTGTCGGTGATGATCGTGTGCCTGCCATCCTGCAATATAGGCCGTCCAGTCTATATCTGACGGATAGGAAGGAAACTATGGCAATTTTGCAAAAAGATACCCACACCCCTCTCCGCATTTGCAAATAAGGCCTTCCCTCGTTCATCCTTTTCCCCCACAAGATAAACTACTCATAGAAATGCATCTTGATGTTCCGTGCAACGCATGGGCATCTTGCTAGTTGTTGCAAAAAGCCCATGTGTGTGTGAGAGAGAGGGAGAGTGGAGGAGGACGGAGTGCATGTGTGACAAAGACACAAGGAGTGTGTGTGCGATAGGTATCAGCTTAAAATGAGGCGATAGTGTGTGTGTGCACGATCGAGAGGGCGTGTCTCAAGAAGGGAAGAAAAATCTACATAGATACAAGGAGCGGGAGAGAGACATGTATGCGATGGTGGAAGCACGAGTGCGCGGGTGTATAAACCTATCTAGAGGCTAGCTAGTCGATAAATGTTTGTGAGAGAAATACGAGTCGGGGTGGGAAAGCGAGAGTTTTGTGTGTGTGCGAGAGAGACGGTAGTCGGGAAGGGGAGTGGAAGCAGGAGTTGTGTGTGTGTCTATGAGAGAGAGAGGAGACGGTAGTCGGGGTTGTCTGATCGGTAAACAAATGAATAATGTCAGTCTGGGATGGAGACGAAAAGGAGACTGCAACAAATGTTGTGTCTACGGGAGAGAGAGAGAGAGAGAGAGAGAGAGAGAGTAATTTTAGTGGTATGAGTCATATGTAGAGACATATAGGGTGTGTGAGAGAATCCCATCGAGAGAAAGACAAAGTGAAAGACGAATGGAGACTGTGTGTGTGGCGGTGAAAAAGAAAGCTTAGGTACCGAGTGATACCAGAGAACAGTAGAGACGTGAGAGATAATGAAAACCGTGTAATGTATAATGATAGGGAGAGTGTGACACTTCTCAAGGGAAACGTTGAGAGACCATGTTTGCGAGGATAGGAGAAACATGAAGTGAGCGTGCGGGTGAGCTGGAGAAAAGAGAGTGATAGCTACCTGAAGGAGCATGCATGCATGAGAGATGGGCGTGAAAGGAGTGAACAAAAAAAGGGATTCAAATATTTGAATTCGAGATGATGATACATGTAATCCATACTCGAACCAAAATTGATCTATCAAACATGCATACTCATATGAATTCACGCACATCTATGTTATTTAATATGTAGATATTACTGATCCATACATTTTAGTAGAACATAATTGATTAAAAAAATTCGAATTCAACCTTAAGATTTCGAGATCGTTGTATTTGTAAATCATATTATACATATAAAGGAGCAGAATTCTTTGTTGTGCTTTTGAAAGTATATATAAAAAAATGATGTATATAGAATGTAATTCCAATTGAAAATGGATCCCGCCCGAAAAAAATAGAATACAAACGGGATTCGAATTGAGTTGGCACGGTAAACGTGCACTCTGCAAAATTTGAACGAAGCGGGGAAAGTCGCAGTAACCGCCCGAAACCAAAATCTGCGAGATGTAAATCACTACTGCCTACCCCTGCCATGCAAAGCCTATCTGCTGGATTTCTATAGGTTTTGATAGGGGTAGGTTTGTAATTTCACCCAAACGTGACGTAACCGCCTCTCACCCGGATTCATACACGGTGGGCGCCAAAACATAGTGTGTCCCCGGCCAAAACCGACTCCCTCCCCGATTCATATTCATACACGGTGGGCGCCAAAAACAAATTCTCGTCGGCAAATATTCGGTGTATGCAAGATTACCGTCCTATCCCCAGCCGACTAACGTTGCTGTGATGTAGTAGAAATTTGAAACGTGGGCTAAGTTTGTAAATTTCCTTGCATTTGAGACAAGCGTGCCCTGAATACATGGTTCCCCCCTTCCACTCTACCTCCGTTTTCCCCATTCGTACTCCGTGGGCGCCAAAACACCCTCTCCACCCCACCCTCCTCCGTCCGCCGTCGTCCGCCACCCCATCCACCGCCGTCCTCCACTACCATGCCGGAGCTGATACCCCGATGCCGCTGTCCACTACAAGAGATCGACCTCTCTCATCCACGGCTTCGGACCGGGATCCTTGCATCCCGTCGTCTCGCTTCGTCCCCGCCGTCGTCCACCTTGCCGGCGCCGCTCCTACGACCGTCTCATCCACCGCGCCCCGCCGCCACCGTCTACCCTCCTAGATCTGCTTCCACGCCGCCGACAGCCATTGCTACCGCAGCACCGTCAAATTCTCAGCAGATGCGTACACGGCGCCGCACCAGAGGTGGTACTCTTTCTTATCTGCTCAACTTATTTGTCACAGCAAGGAAATAGATCGCCACTGCTTTACTCTGATTTCTTGTCTTGGTTGTGAAGTTGCCTTTGTCCGGTTTGCACCTTCAGATCCGCCATGGCATGCTCAACACTATACTCCCAATGCTTATGGTTTTCCCCTTTTATATTCCACACTAGTTAAATCATAGTAGACTAAATTTCAAAATTGGGTCAGTCGAGTTTTCAGAGCTCAACGGAGTTCGCCGGTGCGGTCGAAGGGGCTCGGGTGGTTGTGGGGCCTCACCGAACGAAGAAAACTCGACGCGGGTGGGGGTTGGGGCGGGGGTGGGGGGTGGGGGTGGCGGAGGAACACAGGCGGCGGGGGCCGGTGGTCCGGCCGGCGGCCCGTGCAGTGTTCTGTATGGGAAGAATCAGAGACGAGGAAGAAGAAGGGTTAGGAGACGTAGAATCATCATCCAACCGCCTGAAATGGTCGAGAGACAGCTGGGAGTTGCATTCTTAATGCGCTCTGGTTCATCATGTTTGGGCACTACGCAACCAACATTTTATTATCCAAAATCTGCTTGCTCTTCTTTACCTTGTTCCTCTTCCGTTCTTCTTTAATATGTACTCTCTCCGTTCCTAAATACAAGTCTTTGTATAGATTCCACCATGGACTACATATGGAGCAAAATGAGTGAATCTACACTCTGAAATGTATCTGGATACATCTGTATGTGATCCATAGTGGAAATCTCTACCAAGACTTATATTTTGGAACGGAGGGAGTATGATAGTAGTACAGTATGTTCCTTGTACTGAAGATGAGCAGGGACATTTGCAGTGTAGAGGTCTATACGGTCGGTTGTGATGGACACTTTGAGCCTCTTTGATTCGTAGGATCTTGTAAACATAGGAATAGGATTTGTAGTGGCCTGCCCACTTGAATCCTATAAGAATAGCAAGGAAATGCGGGGAGCTGTGTCGCCTTTGAGAGTTACACTGATATTAACAGTACCGCACCTTCACTTGAAGAGAGCTGGTATCCGAAGCCTTTCTAGCCGTACCGGCAATACTAGCACATATATTCCAGCAAGTTCCACTTTGCTGATTTACTCTGATGCTTAAGGTTTTCCCATGATATCTAAAGTATGATCTGTGTAGCTGCTTTGTGTCGCACTAGCAGCAGTCCACTCTTGAAGCTAAACACTGCAATGACTTACAAAATTGGCACCAAGGCATTGAGTGCCATTCTGGATGCAATGAAACTCATACGCTCCCCACCTGTTGACTTGTTCAGAATATGATCCCAAATACTATTCTAACCTCGAGGAGTCAAAGGCAGATGGCCTGTCCTGTTCACCCATCAAGGTGCCTGCTCTAATTTGGCAATGTTTTATTGATTGCGGGTATCTTGCATATGTTGTCTTGCATTTTTCTACTTTGTTGCACCGCCATCTGCTTAGTTTACTCATCATATATGTCGAGATGCCATGCCCATCCATTATCAATACATATTCCATCTGTCATCATACCATGTTTTTCCACTCAAATGTTGTTCTTGTGCATCAGACATCAAAAAGGAAGAGGGTGATTGCCGAACCTGAAGGAGCACCAGCAAAGTCCTTGAAAAACGTGGTGGTGCTGGAGAAATCGGACAACACCCCACTTATATTGGCTGTACAACCAGTGACACAAAACGTAGGACCGACTCTAGCAGACTGTACCCATACTTCACTGGCCACACCACTAGCCCCACCACACAGGACCTACACTCCAGCAAAAGGTATACCGATTTCATTTGCCATAGCACCAGCTGTACCACAGAAAAATCCCACTCCAGCAAAAAGTACAGCAAGTCCACCGGCCGAAGACCTATCCCAACTGCAGAGACAGCCAATGCCTGCAGATTGGAACCGCATTCCATTTATTCCCAGTTTAAAAGAGAATGCTTTCAATGTTGTTAGGGACTATGTGCATATATTCCCATCATGGGAAGATTATTGTGAAGACAAACACCATTTTCACATCTTCCTGTCCAACTTACGTGTAAGTGCTATTATTCATGGTTATTATTTTCCTGTTTTCTGCTGATTGAACACAACAATGATTTACATTACATTGTTGTAACTAGGCGAGGGTCAATCTGGATAGTCATGATGAGCAAAGCTTGCTTGTGCTTTTCAAGGAAGCATTGCAGCAGTATCGGTGTTACCTGAGGAAATCACACTTTGATGGCAAGTCTATAAACGAATTTCCGGTGAAGTCTCCTGTGCTAAATTTAGAAGACATTGAATGGAAAAACCTTGTTATGCACTGGTCTCGTTCCTAGGATGAGGTACAGTCTATGAAATCACATGACAATTTGAACTTCTACTTTTTCGCATGTGCCTTACACATCTTTTTTGCAGGAAATCTGCTCGAAGAAGAATTCCGGTTTGACAAGAACGACATGATATCGCAAATATGCTGCCCGCTGCTTTGCTCTTGTTAGTACCTGTTGTCCTGTATCACTGTACTTGCATACATACCTGGTTCATTATGTGACAGCAGTATGCATGATAGCTTGCTTATCAATTGTTCGCTCCAAATTATCTGATCTGTATGAATGGTTACATTAGTGTAGAATATACCAATGCCAATGTTTTTTTAGCTCTGCATTGTTCTTGTAAGTACATGATGTCCTTTATCAGTGTACTTATAATGACAGGTAGTTGTTCATGTACCATCACTCTGCAGCTTATTTTCCTTTGCCCTTCATTTTCTACACATCAGATCTATATTTACTCTTACCATAAGGTTGGTACTGAAGAAGTTTAGTTGTGCATTGCTCTTGGATGTACCTTTTGCCTGTATCGCTGCACTTACATTTATAGCTACTTGGTTATGTAGCATCACTCTTCATCTTATCTTAAATATTCTCCATTTTTTCGTATATTATCACATCTATATTTACTCTTAACAAAATGTAGAATAAAGGCAATGCTTTTGAAGAAGATTATGTGGTAAACTTCTTGAATTGCCCCCCCCCATCAGCATGGACAAGGCCTTTATAGAGCCTGTCTTCACCAATAATGTAAGTTTGTCCATCTCAAGCCTTCAAACTTTGTTGGATATATTTGGTTAGGCATGACTGCTACAGCTGTTTATTTTTGGTGTTTGCATCAAATTGATTGTTTAAAGTTTATTATGTAGTTCATAAACAAAAGTTTGTCCTTTCTCAATTTAAGTTTTCAGTTGTACAACCAAGTTCCTTCTTCATACCATGTAAATTAAACTATACAGAGCAAGTGATCTTCTTTTGCACTGCATGTATGCTTCTGTTCTTCATCTGTAATCCAGTGGTGTGGTGAACCTACCCACTACAGCACAATGTCATATTCTGCAATGTCTTAACTATGAACAATGTCATATCATTCTACTATTATTTAAACCGTCTCTTTATTTGCCAATCTGAAATGGTATAAATTGACAGCACACTAACCATTGATACTTATGAGTTCTTGATCTGTAATCCAGTGGTGTCGTGAAGCTGCTAACTCCTTCACAATGTCATTTCCTGCCATGTCTTGACCTGAACAATACCATATTGTGTTAATGCAATTTTAAACTGTCTCATTTTATTCGTCAGTAAGAAATGTGATGAATTGTCAGCACTGATACTTTTACGTGCAAAACCCGTCATCTGTCTGCTTGTTTATCTTTCAGAGTGAGGAAGATATAAGTGTTGAACAAGCGCAGTCTCATCATCTTGCTCAGCTGCTTGCGCTATAGCTCCCCAGCAGGGCTATCGTTTCTTGAACTCTATTGAAGTGCTGTTGGTTTTGTATATTATTTTGTCAGCGTGTTTATTTGCACTGGTGGCGATCTTTGTTGCTCAGTGTATGTAATCTGTTGTCTGCTTGTGCTTTATTATCATAGTGGCAAACTTTGATGCCAAGTTGATGTAATATGTCGTAATTTCTTTATTGTATAGTCTAGGTTTTTTCTTATTCACGATGCTGCAGTTATTTTACTATATATATATATCCTGTCTTCGCAGTAAACAGGCCAAACCGTAAAATTACGGTACATAATTGGGCCGTCATGCAATCACGATGTAGGTTGGGCCTGAAACATGCCGAACAGCTCACGGGCCGGTAGCAGCCCGAAATGAACCCCGACCCATCATTGTGCGAATCAAATCACGGGCTTTTAACAGGCCAAAATTGTCTCGGTCCTTGTTTGGCCCAATCAGATATTGGCTGCGAGCAGGCCGGATGCAAACCGGGCCGTAGTTAGGCCCAACTATATGACGGGCTTTTAACAGGCCGAAATTAATATAGGGCCGAAATGTTAAACGGGCCCTTAAGAGACCAAAAGTAATATCAGGCTGCATTACTAAGTGGGCCTTTAGCAAGTGGGCCCAAAAGCATAGTGTCCAGTTGACGGGCCGAATCTGATATGGGCCATAATTGAGCCCAAAGCCTCTTAAAGGGCCGGACCTGATCTGGGCCGTAATTTGGCCCCGAACGTGGTAGGCTTTTAACGGGTCGGATCTCATATGGGCCACTATTAGGCCCGGAGCGTGGCAGGCCATTAATGGACCGGATCAAATATGGGCCGGCATTTGGCCCAAAACATGGCAGCCAGTTAATGGGCCGGCCTACTAGGGTCCTCAAAATCTTGTGGGCCTACAGCTAGGCCGGCCCATTAATGTCAGCGAAATCTCATGGGCCTTTAGCTGGGCCGGCCCATTATGATCCACAAGAATCTTGTGGGCCTTTACCTGGGCCGGCCCATTATGGCACATAAAAATCTTGTGGCCTTTACCTGGGCCGGCCCATTATGGCCCGCAAAATCTTGTGGGCCTTTAGCTAGGCCAGCCCATTATGGTCCGCAAAATCTCGTGGGCCTTTAGCTGGGCTGGGCCATTATGGTCCGCAAAATCTTTTTTGCCTTCAATTGGGCCGGGCCATTTAAACTTGATGGGCCGGTCCACGTGTCAACATATCATAGGCGCGTCTCGCCCATTGGATGAGTGACACCTGTGCCAACGCGGACCGGACACATGTCTCCTCCAGCCAACGGTGATTTTAGACGTGGAAAATCCCCATTGGTCGGGGCTGTTAACGGGTTATCGGATCCAAAACCTGACCCGATAGCTTAACGGCGTTCTGTTACGGTGGATGCCACGTGTCGGTCACCCTTGATGAAAGCACTTCTGTGACGCGCGATTTATCGTCATGGAAGTAGACACTTCCGTGATGATAATTTTGGTAATGTCATGGAACACTTCTACGATAGCACAGGTGTGACTATCTTGATTCTATAATAAATTTGTCATGGATATACATGCATGACAAAAAACGCGACCTACTGTGACAAACATGTATCATCACGGAAGTGTAGTTTTTTGTAGTGATGATATGCATCACACAATCTCAGATTCATCTATTCAACCAACACATAGAACCTCAAAGAGTGCCCCAAAGTTTCTACCAGAGAATCAAGACGAAAACGTGTGCCAACCACTATGCATAGGTAAAACATACATCAAGTGAGTCACGTGATATCCCATTGTCACCACAGATACGCACGGCAAGACATACATCAAGTGTTCTCAAATCATTAAAGACTCAATCTAATTAGATAACTTCAAAGGGAAAACTCAATCCATTACAAGAGAGTAGAGGGGAGAAGAAACATAAGATCCAACTATAATAGCAAAGCTCGCGATACATCAAGATCATGCCAAATCAAGAACACGAGAGACAGAGATCAAACACATCGCTACTGGTACATACCCTCAGCCCCGAGGGTGAACTACTCACATAAACGTTTTACGCCCCTAGCTAGGCATGACCATTTCAATGATGCTCACATAAAAGATAAGAATTGAAACATAAAGAGAGCATCATGAAGAACATGACTAGCACATTTAAGTCTAACCCACTTACTATGCATACGGATTTTGTGAGCAAACAACTTATGGGAACAAGAATCAACTTGCATAGGAAGGTAAAACAAGCACAACTTCAAGATTTTAAGCACATAGAGAGGAAACTTGATATTATTGCAATTCCTACAAGAATACATTCCTCCCTCATAATAACTTTCAGTAGCATCATGAATGAATTCAACAATATAACCAACACCTAAATCATTCTTTTCATGATCTACTTGCATAGAAATTTTACTACTCTCCACATAAGCAAAATTCTTACTATTCGGAATAGTGGGAGTATCATAAGAGACTTGAATATTATAAATTGTTTCCACATTAAAAGAGTAATGTTCAGAAAAAGGGTAATCATAATCATGACAAGTTTTATAAATATAATCATCACTACTTTTTATAGCATAAGTTTCATCACAATAATCATCATAAGTAGCAACTTTGTTCTCATCATAATCAATTGAAACCTCTTCCGAAATAGTGGATACATCACTAAATAAAGTCATGACATCTCCAAATCCACTTTCATAAATATTATAAGATTCAACATCCTCCAAAATAGTGGGATCATTACTTCCTAAAGTTGACACTCTTCCAAACCCACTTTCATCAATATAATCATCATAGGTAGAAGGCATGCTATCATCATAACAACTTTGCATATCGAAACTTGGGAGGCTAAAAATATCATCATTATTAAACATAGCATCCCCAAGCTTGGGACAAACATTAATTTCAGCAAATATATTCTCAAATATATCCTCCTCATCAAACATAGCTTCCCCAAGCTTGGGCCTTTTCATATCATAAGCAGAATCACTCTCATCATTAATAGTATGGATAGCACCAATAGTATAGCACTTATCATATTCTTCCAAGCAAGTGCCAAAAAGATTTTCAAGATCATAAGAAGTATCATTATCTTCCCAATCATAATCATCACAACAAGTAATAGGCATAACAAGATCATCATCAAGTGCTTCATCTTCCACAATTATTTTTGATTCATTTTCATGGGGCACAACAATGATAGGAGCAACATTATTTGGGAGAGATATCTTTTTACCTCTCTTCTTTTTCCTTTTCTTCTTCTTCACCACATCATGTGTGGGTTGAATCCTCTTTTTGGAGCTCCTTATTAATGAGATTGGTTGAATAGAAGGCTCCTCCTCGTTACCTGATTCATCATAAGAAATAATAGGAGGATATTGGGAAGTCTCTTCCCTTTCGTTAGTATTCTCTTCATCCTCTATTTGTTTTCTTTTCTTTATGTAATTGGCAATATAAGGATTTTCAATGCAATTCACCGCACAATACATATACATTTCCTCTAGATCAAAACCAAGAAGTTTATAACGGGCAAATTCTGGAAGATGCTTAGTTATACGTTTCATTTCTTCGTAACCCATAAGCAAACTGAGTTCATTATAATGTGCAAGGGAAATAAAGTCATCACAATTTTTGGACACGATTAGATCATGAAACAATTTGCATCAGATAGCTAAATGACCCTGTTCATTGCAAAGTCCACA
The DNA here is from genome assembly GCF_002575655.3 of Aegilops tauschii subsp. strangulata. NCBI lineage: Eukaryota > Viridiplantae > Streptophyta > Magnoliopsida > Poales > Poaceae > Aegilops > Aegilops tauschii. The sequence continues at coordinate 111,110,543 of NC_053041.3, forward strand.
AGTACGGCCAAGAAAATTTAAAATTTCAGCACAAACATCTAGCCTTTCTTGCAACAATTTAGTTTCTAAATGCTTATGCCTCTTGCAATATCTATCTTCCCTATTTGGTGTGTACTTGCAAACCCAATGCACTCCACAAAAATTGACATGTTTATAGGAGACATTTTCATCATAACTAGTGCAATCATCATTAGTACTATGGATATTCAAAGAGTTCATACTAACAACATTGCAATGATGCTCATCATTCAAAGATTTAGTGCCAAACATTTTAATGCATTCTTCTTCTAACACTTTGGCACAATTTTCCTTTCCATCATACTCACGAAAGATATTAAAAAGATGAAGTGTATGAAACAAACTCAATTCCATTTTTTGGTAGTTTTCTTTTATAAACTAAACTAGTGCTAAAACAAGAAACAAATAGATTCAATTGCAAGATCTAAAGATATACCTTCAAGCACTCACCTCCCCGGCAACGGCGCCAGAAAAGATCTTGATGTCTACTACGCAACGTTCTTCTTGTCACTAGTAGAAAAAGGGTCAAATGTCAGGCACATTAGTGCCAGTTTGCTTTTGAGCCGGCACTAATGTGTCCATTAGTGCCAGTTCCAACGGCTAGCCGGCCGCTTACATTAGTAACGGTTCGTGGCCGACCTTTAGCACCGGTTCGTGCCACGGACCGGTACTGAAGTGAGTGGTGGCAGGATGTTGTCAGTCCGGGGCCCCTCCAGCACCTTTAGTACCGGTTCGTGGCACGAACCGGTGCTAAAGGTCGTCCTACATAAACCCTTCGTCCACCCGAGCTCGCTCTGTTCTTCCCCTTTCCCCTCTCCTCTTTGTTCTTCCCCTCTTCCTCTCGAGCTCATCACACATTTTGCCCAAAATTTGTCAAGATTTGAAGGCCCCCATCCATTCAAATGATCACAAAGGTTAGCAACTTTGTCCTTTCATCTCTCATTGCTAGATTAGCTCTTGCAATGCTTTGTATAGTGATTAATTTATGAGTTTAGTAATTTGGGAGGAAATATATGTGCTAGTATTTGATTTATATGCAATTTGAGGTCAAAAATAACACTTAGTTTGCATATGTAGGTGTGGTTTACTTAGTGCCTTCTAAATCTCCATCGTAACCACAGTCGATCGCCCGCACCGTTCCGTCGCCGGCACCACCTTGTGGTGAGCCTCTTGTTCATGAATGTTTTACATTACCAAATTGATGTTTGTGTGATTTGGATATATAGTTACTCGTATAATTATCTTACCCGTACGTTGTTTGTTATACATAGTGCCATGGTTTTGATATCCGTCCCCGTCGGCCCTCGTCCTTGTTATGATTCGGATGTGGTATATTCTCTTTTAAAACTAGTTGTTGCATTTCGTGTTTATGACAAATTATGCCCATCAAGTTGACATAGATATTTCTGTCTAGGAGGTTTGTGAACCGAAAATTCCAACCGACCCTATTGTCGAGAGGTTAAATTTAGTTGAAAGAGAAAACGAGTATTTGAAAGAAAAATTGAAAAGAATTGAGGGGGAGAAGATGGAATTGGAGTTGCATGTTGCCGATGTCGTCGATGATCACAAGATCAAGATGGAGAAAATGCGCTTGAAGATTAGAAAGATTAGAAAATATGCCGTTGATAGTGAGGCTTGGTATCATTATGCTGTTGGATCAATTGTTACCTTAGTTGCGATCTTGATCGCATTTGTTGTTGCATTTAAATGCTTTAGTTAGAGAGTTATTTGTTTGGTGCATTTAAGTCTTGTATGAAATTTATGTATGAACTTGTATTAATTTGGTCTTTCCGGTGTTGTGTAATGAAGATGAGCCAACAATGGATGTACGATGACCGATGCTCTCCCGAGTTCATTAATGGCGTGCAAACTTTTCTGCTTGCGGCTAAGGCAAACAAGCGGGCGGATGGTTTTATGCCTTGTCCATGTTTAGTCTGTAAGAATGATCACAATTACTCTACGTCAAGAACCATTCACGTCCACCTGTTTAAGTCCGGTTTCATGCCCCACTATAACGTTTGGACCAAGCACGGAGAAAGAGGGGTTCTGATGGAAGATAATGAAGAAGAAGAGGATGACGACAGCTATCCTGGCCATGGGTTCCCTGAATACGATGATACAACAATGGGGGAAGAAGCTGAGCCGGCAATGCGGGAAGAAGCTGAAGAAGAGGCATCAGATGAGCCCGCTGATGATCTAGGTCGGGCCATTGCCGATGCAAAGAGAAATTGCGCAAGTGATTTGGAGAAGAAGAAGTTGCAGCGCATGTTAGAGGATCGAAAGAAATTGTTGTACCCAAATTGCGAAGCTGACAAGAAAAAGTTGGGCACCACAATGGAATTGCTGCAATGGAAGGGAAGAGAATGGTGTATCTGACAAGGGATTTGGTAAGTTGCTGGTAATGATAAAGAATATGCTTCCAAAGGAGAACGAATTGCCCAAGAGTACGTACGAAGCAAAGAAGGATGTCTGCCCTCTAGGGTTAGAGGTGCAGAAGATACATGCATGCCCTAATGACTGCATCCTCCACCGCGGTGAGTACGAGGATTTGAACGCTTGCCCGGTATGCGGTGCATTGCGCTATAAGATCAGGCGCGATGACCCTGGTGATGTCGAGGTCGAGCGCCCTAGGAAGAAGATTCCTGCCAAGGTGATGAGGTATGCTCCTATAATACCACGGTTGAAACGTTTGTTCCAAAACAAAGAGCATGCCAAGGCGATGCGATGGCACAGAGAAGACCGTAAGAAAGACGGAAAGTTGAGAGTACCCGCTGACGGGTTGCAGTGGAGAAAAATCGAGAGAAAGTACGGGAAGGAGTTTGCAGATGACGCAAGGAACGTATGGTTTGGTCTAAGCGCAGATGGCATTAATCCTTTCTAGGATCAGAGCAGCAACCATAGCACCTGGCCTCTGACTCTATGTTTGTGTAACCTTCCTCCTTGGTTTCGCATGAAGCGGAAGTTCATTATGATGTCAGTGCTCATCCAAGGCCCTAAGCAACCCGACAACAACATTGATGTGTACCTAAGGCCATTAGTTGAAGAACTCTTACAGCTGTGGAATGGAATAGGTGTACGTGCGTGGGATGAGCACATGGGGGAAGAATTTGACCTAAAGGCCTTGCTGTTCGTGACCATCAATGATTGGCCTGCTCTCAGTAACCTTTCAGGACAGACAAACAAGGGATACCGTGCATGCACGCATTATTTGGATGATACCGACAGTATATATTTGGACAATTGTAAGAAGAATGTGTACCTAGGACATTATCGATTTCTTCCGAGCAGGCATCCCGTAAGAAAGAAAGGCAAGCATTTCAAAGGTGAGGCGGATCACCGGACGAAGCCTCGCCACCGTACTGGTGCTGATGTACATGATATGGTCAAGGATTTGAAGGTAGTCTTTGGAAAGGGTCCTGGCGGACAACCTGTTCCGAATGACGCTGACAGACGCGCACCCATGTGGAAGAAGAAATCTATATTTTGGGACCTGCCCTATTGGAAAGACCTAGAGGTCCGCTCTGCAATCGACGTGATGCACGTGACGAAGAATCTTTGCGTGACCCTGCTTGGCTTCTTGGGCGTGTATGGGAAGACAAAAGATACACCTGAGGCACGGGAGGACCAGCAACGTATGCATGGAAGAGACGTCATACATCAGGGTCATGCCAGCTACGCTCTTACCAAAGAAGAGAAGGAAATATTCTTTGAATGCCTGCTCAGTATTAAGGTACCGTCTGGCTTCTCGTCGAATATAAAGGGAATAATAGACATGGCAGAGAAAAAGTTCCAGAACCTAAAGTCTCATGACTGCCACGTGATTATGATGCAACTGCTTCCGGTTGCATTGTGGGGGTTTCTACCAGATAACGTTCGATTAGCCATTGTGAAGCTATGTGCATTCCTCAATGCAATCTCTCAGAAGGTAATCGATCCAGAAATCATACCAAGGTTAGAGAATGATTTGGTGCAATGTCTTGTCAGTTTCGAGTTGGTGTTCCCACCATCCTTCTTCAACATCATGACGCACGTCCTAGTTCACCTATGCGAAGAGATTAACGTTTTGGGTCCTATATTTCTACACAATATGTTCCCCTTAAATAAATATGTTCATAACCGTGCTATGCTAGAAGGAAGCATCTCCAAGGGCCATGAAAATGAGGAGGTCATTGAGTTTTGTATTGACTTTATTCCTGACCTTAAGCCGATTGGTGTTCCTGGATCGCGGCATAAGGGCAGACTGGATGGAAAAGGCATGCTAGGAGGGAATCAAAAAATATGTATGGACGGACATTCTCTCACTGAAGCACACTACACAGTTCTACAGAATTCCGCCTTGGTGGCTCCGTATATGGATGAACACAAGAATTTTCTACGCTCCAAACACCCGGAGCGGTCTGATGACTGGATTACACGTGAACAAACCAGGAGTTTCGCTGGCTGGTTGCAGACATGTCCCATGCATGACGCTTCTATTGAAGATGACCTGTACTCGCTGTCCCAGTTACCATCTTCGAATATAATGACTTTCAAAGGGTACGAGATAAATGGTAATACATTTTACACGATCGCCCAAGATAAGAAGAGCACCAACCAAAACAGTGGTGTCCGCTTTGATGCAACAAACAAGATGGGAAAGGAAACATATTATGGTTACATAGAGGAGATATGGGAACTTGACTATGGACGTGGTTTGAAGGTCCCTTTGTTTCGGTGCAAATGGGTCAATATGACACGAGGAGGGGTAACGGAAGACCCGCAGTATGGAATGACAACAGTGGATCTCAACAATCTTGCAGACGAACCATTCGTCCTAGCTAATGATGTGGCACAGGTTTTCTATGTGAAGGATATGTCTACCAAGCCGAGAAAAAGAAAAGATAAGGAAGCGAATGCATCATACGATGAGCCAAAGCGCCACATAGTTCTTTCTGGGAAGAGAAACATCGTGGGAGTGGATGACAAGACAGACATGTCAGAAGATTATGAAAAGTTCGACGAAATTGCTCCATTCACAGTGAATATTGACCCGAGCATCCAGTTAAATGATGAAGATTTTCCAGGGCTACGGCGCAAAGGGACACACGCGATGAAAAAGTTTCACACCCAAAGATCTGGGATGTGATCGGCTTCAATATCATCACTTTCTTCTGTGTTTCACACCCAGGAGGGAATCTCTGTAATAGTTAGGGTAGTTATGTGTTTTGGCATTTGAAACGCGAAGAAATTTTATGTGCAAACAAATTCTTTCATGCATTTACTAATTTTTCAGCTAAATGACCCTGAAATTGAAAAGCATTTCAAATGAACTCAGAAAAGGTTGAAAGTTGGCATGGTATCACAATTTCACCCACATAGCATGTGCAAAAAAGTAGAGAGGGTTACCGCAAAAACTGGATGCACTTCGTGTACAAAATGGACAATCTCTTTCGAAGTATCAGGGTTTCGGACAAAAACTCATGCATTACAAAGGCATTTCATTTTTAAATAACCTAAGCATTACCAAATTGAATATAATGATAAAACACACTAATATTAAACATAAGAAAAAAGAATCACTGAAAAATCTATTTTCAAAGTTAAGTTATTCACAAACTAGTGATTCACACAAATTTCAAATAATTCAAAATGTAAACTATTCAAATTTGTAAACTACCGGCACTAATAGAAAGTTTGTATTTTTTGTACCTAAAGCAAAAATATTCACAAAGAAACTCTAAATACAGCAAAAAACAACTCAAAAATAAATAAAACAAAAATAAATAAAGCAAAAAAAATAAGAAAAATAAAAAAGACCGCCTACTGTGCCACAGCGGCCTGCATACGACTAGAAGCCCAACCTGTTGTTGGGCCAGGATGCAGGCCCGCAAAGGCCCAGCAGGCCCACATGGCAGCAGGCCCAGTAGGCCTGCTTTGGAGAGGAGCTTGAGAGAGCTACCGCACTGGGGCTTATAAACCAGTGCGGACGCCCCTCGGCTAGCGAGGTGGGACTAAACATGACGCACCACACCTGCGTCAGCGCACCCTCTTTAGTACCGGGTGGTGGCTCAAACCAGTACTAAAGGGGGGGTCTTTAGTACCGGTTGGAGCCACCACCCGGTACTAAAGGGTGTGCGCTTCCCGCCGCTTGGCCTGGCCAAAACAGACCTTTAGTACCGGTTGGTGGCTCCAACCGGTACCAAAGGGGTGTTCTATATAAGAAAGCACTTCAAAAAAATTCAGTTTCTCATCTCTCCTCTGCTTCTTTCTCCTCTGCCCTGTCGCCGCCGCCCCTCGTCGCCGCCCCCGTCTCCGTCCGTCGCCCCGGCCGTCCCCGTAGCCGCGCCCGCCCTGTCGTCCCCGCCTGGCCCGTCCCCGTCCCCGTCGTCGCCGCCCCGTCCCCATCCCCGTCGTCACCGCCCGTCTCCGTCCCCGTCTCGGCCCCCCGTCGCCGCGCCTCTCCGGTGAGCTCCGGCCGCCATGTCCACACACACACACTCACATTAGTTTTTTAGTTATAGAAATTTTTCTGTTTTTTAGTTATAGAAATATTAGAAATGTTAGTTATATAGAAATGTTATAATTTTTTCTTCTGTTTTCTAGTTATAGAAATGTTAGCAATTTTTTTGTTTTTTAGTTATAGAAATATTAGAAATGTTAGTTATATATATAGAAATGTTAGAAATTTTAGAATTAGTTTTAGTTAGATGAATTAGATTAATGTCAAATTGTTAGAATTTGCATATAGAATTTTAGTTATCACAATCCAATCATTTAAAAAATGTTACTTTTTGCGGGCATATAGTATTTGTTCTTGACGATGCCCGGCCCGCATCCTCGCCGTCGACCCGTTCGCGACGACGTCCAGCTGACCAATGTCCGGGATTGGGCTCCGCCGGGCTGGCACTGGGAGGTGCTACCTGGAGGGGCGCGCCGCTTGGTGAGGAACCCGGCCTCGGGTCCCGTCGTCGACCCTGGTCGACTTTGGTGGCGCTCGCGTGGGCCACATTCGGTGCAGAGGCAGCCGGCCCCGCCGGGGGTGGTGCGTCGTCATGTCAGGGAGGAGGACGAGCACGTCCATTGCTACATAGTTGCTATGGACGTCAGGTTCTCCAATACCTGGCAGGTTCTTTGGGCAGATGACCGGAGATATGATCCTGTGATGGTTCCTTGTCTTTGGGTGTCCACCGCCCGCGCCCCAGGAACCGCGAGTGGCCTAGATTCTTCTATAGTATTCGATCTTTATTAGCTACCTAGCCAGTGATGTACTCGAGATTATATATTATTCGAGACGATGTATTCGAGATTATATATTATTCGAGACGATGCATATGATGTACTATATGATTCAGTTTTTCCTTATTGATTGCATCCATGCATTGTAATTTGAATATTAAATTGTTTTATATTCCTTCTGTATTAGTTAAATAAAAGCTATGGCGGACAATACCGGCAAAGAGGGAGAAGAGGCCCTGTTCGAGATCATACGCAGCCCTAACAGGCCGGATGATCTGAATGAAGCAAATGACAGCTCCCAATATCTGAACAATACTGGGGAGGGTGATGATGAGATATTCGATCTCAACGACCGAGCTGATGAAGTCATGAACTATGATTATGATTATGATGACGCAGACAATTATTATGATGACGAATACAATGTTGATCTTGGAATAACAAAGACTACCGGCGAGGTATATTTATATAAGCAAGCATCTAGTGATCATCACATGTTTTTTATTTGAATCTATATTAACGAATCGATCTTTCTTCTTTTAGCCCTCCGGATCGAGCAAATCTGCTTCTATAGACAGCAGGACAAAGCGCGGCCCGAGCAAAAAGTTGAAGGAGGGTGTAAAGTACAACATCGATTCCATCAAAGCTAGTGGCGAACCCCTCACGCCTAAGAACATTGCGAACAAGTTCGTTCATCAGTGCGGAGTTCTTGTGAAGGACCGACTCCCGATCTCCATTCAAGAATGGAAAGGGCCAAAAACTAAACGCCCAGATGTTACTTGGGTCGATGACAGAGCAAAACAAAAGCTTTGGGAATCTCTGATGGAACATTTCACCCTACCAGATTATTTCACTGATGCAGATGTGCAGAAAGTCAAGGACGCTGCTCTCAAGAAGATGGCAATTGCATTCAACACCCACAAGAAAACTGTATGGGCCAACTACCTCGCTGCAGAAAGGAAGACTCCAGAATTCAAGGGAACACTGGAGAAGCAAAGAGAACACTGGCCCGCTTTCGTGAAATTCAAGGAATCAGAATTATCTAAGGAACAGTCGAGAAAATACAAGGCCAATGCCGCAAAAAAGACGCAGTTCCATAGGCTGGGTCCAGGTGGCTACGCGGTGGCAATGCCTAAGTGGGATAAGTCTGAGCAAGAGATGGAGGATGCTGGGGTCACTCCGGTTACTAGGAGCTGGCCCCCAGGTGCAGAACTTGGTTCTATGCGCATGGGGAGGCGTTGGACCCGAAGACAGGCCTGGTTTCGACGAAGGCAACTCTAAAAGGAGCAGAACAAAAGTTACTCGACGCAGTAGAAGATGCTCGAAAGGGGGTGTTCACGCCCAGCAGAGAGAACGACGAGCTTACGCACGCCCTGGGAAATCCTGAACACCCGGGAAGAACACGAGGCAAGGGCGTTATTCCCTGGTATGAGGGCTTTTCGGAATGGAACGACGACTACATGACCCGTGCAAGAGAGAAGATGGAGGAGGAGCAGAGGAAGCAGGACGCGGAACGCCTTCAAGGCCTAGAAGCAAGGCACGCGGACTTGGCACTCAAATTCCAGCAGCAGCAGCAGCAGCAGATCGACTCAATTAGCCAGGAAAGGGGGTCTTAGCAGCGGCAGCAGCAAGCGGATGATCATCCAGCATTAGATAGCACCATCCCATCCATGCCGAGAAGCAGCATTGGTTCCGCCCCAGGCGACGCACTGCTGGATACATACCCTGTGGATAACATCATAGAGAACACTAACTGTGAGCTACACTTCAAAATGAAGAACATATCCATGAAGGTGGCGGACGCCGTTGCTTTTACAATTACCCCCGAAGCAACCTTCCATTGCGTCCCGACTCCAGCGGGCTATGCTCGTGTCTTGGTTGATGAGGTGGTGGACCCATATTTGGGGCTACAGCTTGACATTCCTGGAGGTGACGACGAGCACACACTGGGAGAGGCCATACATCGTATCATCCTATGGAGAAAGGATTGCATCATCTTTCGAAGTCCACCGACACCGCGTCTGCCGACTCCTCCTCGAAGTCCACGAACGCGTGAGCAGACTCCCGCTTCAAGTACGGCACAGCGTCAGGCCACTCCTCCTGTTTCAAGTCCAACACCGTGTCAGGCCACACCTCCTGCTTCAAGTCCGGCACAGCGTCAGGCCACACCTCCTGCTGCAAGTCCGACACCGTGTCAGGCCACGCCTCCTGCTTCAAGTCCGGCACAGCGTCAGGCCACTCCTCCTGCTCCAACTAAGCCACGTCAGCCGTCTCCACCGCCTAAGCAATCGCAGAAGAGACACGCCGCAGCTATGGTGCGTAGCGGTACGAGTCGAGGTAGTACAGGAAGTACAGGGGGAGACAAGCGATATAAATATGGTCCAAGCAGCCTCGCTCCTCTTCCTCAGAGGCCTTACGACTTGACCGAGGAGCAAAACGATGCAATAGTGCGGGCCGAAGTGGACGCCCATTTTGGACCGAAACCGGCACCGCCGCCGAGGGAGAAAGTGCCTGAGGAAAAGATTGACCACTTCATTCGTATGGCTAGACCACCAGCTCCCAAGCCTGTTGACTCAGACTATGAGCGCCAAATCAGGAAGGCACATCGAGCATGACTACAGAAAGAAGCGAGCTCGAGCTCGAGCCAACAAGCAACTGTCAAAAAATGCGGGAAAACCGTTCCCCAGCTGGGAGAACAGGCGGCGCAATCGATCCCCCCGCTTGTTGTGCTAACAACACATGAGAGTATGCGCGCCCAATATTATTGTGGGCAAACCGTTTACGCTCCCGAGCTGGGCGATGTGGTAATAACCGAGGAGCATATAATGCAGGCTGAAATGCTCAAGATCACTGTTGGACAACTCCTCGATATCGAGCCCATGTCTCCGCTTAGAGAGGAGGAAATAAAACGGAAATATGTCCGGGGCCAACCTTTGGTCAAGCCCGAGGAGGTCAAGAACCTCCCAACGAGAATGTATGAATTGCATGATTGGTACATGAAAATTACCAAGATTTCCAATCGAGAGTCCCTCATGGTGCAAGTCGAGGAAGATCATTACTTCAATAAGAAAGCTCTATCCGTTGAGTATTCAGAACTATTTCAGTTATTCAATCAAGATGCACTCGACAAATCTATCATGAGTTGCTATTGTCTGTAAGTGATTTCTTTCTGTAATTTAAGTCTCAAGCTAGCTCTAGTGCTCATTGATTGATCATTAATTACCTGTAATTATATATCCTCACTATATATTCTTTTCTGTGGTATTATGCAGGATGAAGATCTATGAAATGAAAAAAGCTGGACGCTATGGCATTGGGTTCATTGACCCAAATATCGTTAATGAATATACATGGAAATTGGAATGGTGTAGACAAGATGTAGAGAAAAACATGCTAGAGTTCTTGAAGCGCCTCAATAGCAATGAAGATATACTACTTCCTTACAACTTCGAGTGAGTCACACTGTCTTGTACTACAAATTCTTTTTTTGCTTACTAGCTAGATGTTAATAAGTGTATAGGGTTTAGGGTTATAGTTGATTAGTGTTATGCACATGCCCGCTTAATTTATACATGCAAACGTATGCGCATGCAGGTTCCACTGGATCTTGTTAGACATTAAAGTTGACGAAGGAAAAGTTGAAGTATTGGACTCACTACTTAAAAAAGATAGTGACTACAACATCGTGAAGGGGATAGTCGACAGGTTATTTCAATCATTATTAACTATATCTCGGCCTATTTAGTTTGTCATTTCCTGATATGAACTAGTTTTAATAACCCCTTTATTAATTTTCTTTCCCGGCGGGCAGGGCTTGGGGAAAGTACATCAAGGTGACTCTAGGAAAATGGCAACGAAAGCTATGTTGGTATCGACCCAAGGTAAGTAATTAAGTAGTACTAGCTAGCTAGCTACCATCTCTTTAATTCTTGTTTCAATGCCATTAATTAATTAACATGCTTGATTAATTATTATCTGATTAAATTCTATTCTCGTAAAGGCCCTGAAGCAGGCGCCGGGGACTGAAGTGTGTGCATACTATGTTTGCGAGAACATTCGCATGATGGCGTCCGAAAGGAGCAGATCTGATAGACAGGACTGGGTACGTTTGCCAGAACACTATTCACAAATCTTACATGATTGTCGATATCTAGTCACACAACTAATACACATGCATATTGGTCTCCTTCTTAACAGTTGAAAGAGGTGCGGGACCAGCTCCTACGAACAGAGCGCATATGAGCACTTCAAGAGGAAATAGCGGGATTTTTGCTCGACCATGTCATAGATCCCAAAGGAGAATACTATTACCCGCTACCGCCCCCATGAACCACTTGTCATCGTGCTCCGAAGGCACCAAGGCAACATGTAGGAGAAATTGTATATATATACATGTGTATGTGTGAATAATTAATGGTGGTTGTGAGACATTCGATTATATATATATATGATCGGTTCTACGAGAAAATCTATTTATATATATGCATAACGTATTGTATTTGAAGCGAAAGCACGATATGGTCACTGGACTTTAGAATAAGCTCATCACGGTCACCACATACATTATGTCGTGCTAACCAACATGTTGTTGGATGGTTAGGAGGACAGTGGTTTCTCGAGCCCACCGGGGTTAATGTCCCGGTGCTCGCATTTATCCTGGGTTAATTTCAGTATTTTCCGGCGATGTGCGTTCAGTGGGAGGAGACGTTCCACTCGACTACGAGGCACCTATGGTGACTTCGTAAAATCTCAAGATCATATGATGGCTCTCTCTCTCGAAGGTGCTCATAGGGGTAGGGTGTGCGTGTGTGCGCTTATAGCGGTGACTGCTTGCGCGTATATATGAGCCCTTGCGTCTGTACCGTGTTAAAAAAATACATGTCATGATTATACGGTCACTGGCTCACCCGTACAACTCCGTATTTTGTTGATGACACAATCAATTGACCAGTCAAACGTTCCACGTGGCGCAACTAGTGTTGCACCATCGGGGCGCGTAACCGTGGGGCCCACCTGTCAGCCCGTATATGAAAGAAATAAATGGTAGTTTGAGTCTGTATTGTGTTAATAAAATACATTTTAGGGTGATCATACGGTCACTGGCTCACCATACAGCTCCATAATTTGTTGATGACACGATCGATTGACCAGTCAAACGGTCCACATTCAGCAGCGCACATTACCATAGGGCCCACCCGTCAGCGCGTATATGAAGGACAAAAATGGTAATAAATTAGTGGTCGGTGGGTACTCGAAGTCGTGAGACCTCTGGTTGGCAGTCGCCGGTGGCGGGGGGCGTGTTGATTGGTCGGTGGGGCGGGGATCGCCGGAGAAAAAGCTCGGCACGGGGGGGGGGGGGCTAGAGGGATAGCCGGTGCGGCGGCGGACCAGCGGTGGGGAGTGGTTTCGGGGTGGGCGGGGCGGCGTCGCGGCGCGAGCCGGCCACGAGCGGTGGGGCCGGCGGTTCGGCCGATGGTGGCTGGCGGCTCACGGGGGTGGAGCTTGATGATAAACTGTAGGCCCTTGATTTCGTGTCCAACGGCTGGCAAATCTAATGACCAGAGATGAAAAAGTCAGTCGACTGACATGTAGCCTCACCCCGCATGTACACGTGCACGCACGCAAGACACGCACGCATGCAGGCGTGCAGCACTGACACGTACACATAACGAACACACGCACGCATGCAGGCGTGCAACACTGACACGTACACATGCACTCACGAACACACGCACGTACGCACACATGCATGCAACACTGAAACGTACCCTTGCACGCACGCAACACTCGCACGCCTGCATGCACACAGCACACGACACAAGACACACGCTCAACCTATACGTGCATGCACCTTTGTTAAGGACATGGATTGTTACGGGTATTAATTAATCTTATCTGTGATAAGCAGAACATTGATGTTTGCAGCGGTCTTTATGAATCACAACGTATCGAACGGGCTATCAGCATTGTAGGCTTATCTACATGAAAAGGATGACGTCACACTCAATGAACAATCGTCGGTTTATGAAATGCCCGCTTCTGACCGCCCTGGCCCACCAAAGGTTCCTCTATTGTGCGCTGCCTGCGTTGGGTCACTGACATGCATGCCATGTACCCAAAGAGCCCACAAGTTAGTGGAAGAACGGTGCGGTGTCCTACGTTAGAGTCGAGGGCGCCACTCGCTGCACGCCCGACTGAACACGCCTCCTTGCCGCATTCAAACGCCTCCATGAAACCCGCCCGTGTGGAAGTCGAGAAACCCACTCTGGACACACGTTCGTTCATGACTGGGTCGGCATTAAACGCAATGCCGGCCGAGCTCCTCCCATCCGCCGTCTATTTAATCTCCTATTTAAACGAGGCCAAACGCCGGCCAAGAATCACACACCTCCGCCGCTCCCCTATCTCCTCCTTCACCATTTTGTCCACTCTTACAATGGCTTACGAAGAGTAGTTATTCCGCACAACCCATTTGTCTAGGTTTGTATCTCTCACACACACCCACGTAGGTAGGGGACGTGCACGAAGAGAAGAGGTGCATGCACGGCGCACGTACTCCCGTCTCTTTCCCAACCACACCCACGCGGGTGCACGATGGACCTCATTTCTGTACGGAAAGGCAGCCCACGTGGTAATTTGACCGTGTACTGGTTGTCCACTTGGTGGAGGGAGGATCGTCTACCACGGGTGAACAAACAAATTGCGACCTGACGCGTTATGTTAAAAAAGAGGCAAAGCATGTGGGGCCTACCTTAGAGGCAAGGCTCTATACTCTAGAGTACTTTTGATGTGTCCCGTCAACTCGCAGAATGAGGAGAAGCTTGCTTAGTACGCCGTCTCCCCCACCCACGGGCGCGATGGCTCGTAGGATGAGGTGAAGCTTGCTTACTAGTAGTAGTACTGTACGGCTTACGCCCGCTCCCTCGCCCACGCGCGCGGTGGCTCGCAGGACGAGGAGAAAATTTTACTACCTCCGTTTACTCCACGTCCCAACTACCTTGGTTAGAGAGATTATCATATTGTTTGGAATATATCTGTCCTTTAGTACTCCCTCCATTTACTTATACAAGGCCACTATAAAAAAATACATTTTGCATCTATACAAGGCCACAAATAGTAATCGAGACAAAAGTTACTACTCCCTCCTTTCTAGTTTATGGCTCAATTTCAAAATCTCTCCAACCAAGGTAGACGGTGAGTGGTTGAATTAATTTTGTACTCCTAGTTTGCACAAGTAATTAGTACGCTTGTTTTTCTCAAGAAGTTATGTTTACGAGTCATTAATTAGAATGAATGCATGAATGACCACAAAATTTCCATGAACTTCTACATGCATTGGTGAGTTTTCTCTTGACACTGCTTGCATCGGGTGATCTAACGCACCTCGAAATCCAACATGTGATGGTACTACTACTAGTAGTAGAATTGAGACTTATAAAACGGAAAAACGAATGTTTTTTAGATGAGCCCTATAAACCCTAGTGGGTACGTACTCCGAAAAATCAGATTTTCCCAAAACTAAGTCGCTCAACCTTTATTTGCTTGTTTCCCTTCCTTCCTCCTTGCCTCGAACAGACTATGCCGAACTCTGCCTGCCGCGCGGGAAAAGACCCGCCCTCGGCTTTTTTAGTCCGGGTTTGTATCGATGGATCGCACGAAGCAGCAAAAACCCAAGCCGTGTCTTGTACTCCTCCATCGACGCTCGCTTTCATGAATTCTATACTTCCTGTCACCGACATGTGGGACATATAGCAACCGGGTCGACGTGTCAAGCACCAAATAACAGTGCAGCACAGCAGGGGGACGCACCCCAGTCGTACCACCCCAGTACTAGTAGTAATGAGCAATGAGACGTCAAATCACAATGTCGAAACTTCCCAGTCGGACGAAGCAACCATTATTTCACACTTCGGTTCGCCATCATCTCAAACCACGTAGTATTGCTTCTGTCTCAAGAGGGACACGCGCATCGCCTTGGTACATCATGACACGTGGGACCGCATGACGGGCCATGCTCCCCCGCCGATCGCTCGGTAAAATCACCTCATTTTTACTACCATACTTCCTCCGTATCGGTTTACATGGCATGCACGTCGTTCTAGGTTGAGAATTTAACTGGCTATATATGTGATGAATAGTATATATTTAGAAACTACATCCGCTTAATAATCCAATGATATACTTTTTGTGGCATAGTAACTCAGATTTAGTTAGTCAAATGGATGACCTAGAACTACGTGCATGCCCTATAAAGCGAGACGTCTAAAAAACGAGACGGAGAGGGTAGTTTAGTACGTATCTTTTTAGATCAATATAGTCGGGATTACCCAAGGAGCAAAACCAAGTGGTAGGCTGCACCTGTCGTGTTGGCATAGCGACTCAAGCAGGGTCAGTCCGCACACGAAATGGTGACACACTTAATAGGACCCCGTTGGCCGACATGTGGCTCGTCCACCGTCTTGTTCCACCTGCGATGCACCAAATTACAGTCAGGAGCAGCGGTTGGAATTGGAGGCACCCCGGTCGTAGCGCCGCAGTAGTAGAAAATGAGCAATGAGGGGTCAAATCACAAAGCCCCACCTTTCCCGCATTAAGCTGGATGGACGAAGCAACCATCATTTCACTCCAGGGCGCAAGAGCATAAAGAAAAGAGAGAACCAATGATGCGTGTGGCAGCTACCTAGGGCACCCTAGGGTAGGGGTCTCCACTACAGATCTTTTTTTTGAAAGCGCCTCCACTACAAATCGGCTTCTCCCTCGTCCTCTTGAAGAAAACCGATGATGCGTGCGGCAGTAGTGTTTGTAGGAGGACTACTAGGGCGTGCGGGGCCACGTCGTAGTAAACGGGAGAGGGATTGAGTTCGAGTCGATGCCTTAAATATGTGTGGGCCGCTTGGTTGTAGGGGAACGAGGCAGCATTTTGGGTTCGGGGACCAGTGGAGATATACTACGTACAAAAAATTGTGGACGTAGGTTCAACCGAAAGGCAATGATGCATGGGCCCTGCATTTTGATGTACCCGGGGCCGCATGAAATTTGCTACTCTACTCAAAACTAGTAAGGTACACATGCATTGAACGCATGAGATTTCGAAACCAAAATATGAATAAATACACACTATAGCATGTAAAGCTTTGAGTCATATATGCTTGATGTAGATGTTCGTTTAGTTCTTATAGTTCGTCTCATTGAAAATCAATTAGTTTTATAAAAATGTTAAGATTCATGGGGTTGTGTATTGTAAAGCATAAAGTAAAAAACAAATAAATGGCAATTCATTTGGAAAAAAAACCAATTATGATACGGAAGATTCTAGAACAAAGGAGAAGTGCTTGTGTTTTGAGGTTTGTGCATTATGCTTAAGTTCAACCATGAAGTCTTCTAAATTGTACATGTGGCAGATCTGGTGGAATGTTGATGATATCCAACGGCCAGTAGTGCTCGGATTTGCCATCTCTGCACTGTCGGATTAGCTTCATCCAGCGACCATCTTTCAAGTTATTCACACACTATATAGTTCTTGTGCCTTAGTTGCATGTCTTGGAAAAAAGCTACTAGTGGGTTGTACGAGCTATTTAGGAATAGAAAATGTATACATGGAAGTTGTTGGGAAAGAGATGACATGGAGTATCTCAATTCCTATGAGTAGGGATTGGAAAAGAGATGTCATTTGGTTGACATCATAGGAACTTTTCTATTGAATCTAGAGATGCCATGTATCTCAATTCCTATGAGGAGGGATTAGAAAAGAGATGTAATTTGGTTCATATCATAGGAACTTTTCTATTGAATATACGCTAATGTTTATTTTCCTTTGAAATTATGGGAGTATAGGAATCCATTCATATGAACCAAGTGGCTCTAAAGCTATAGAAATGATATCATGTTTATTTTCTTTGAAATCTGGAGTAGATGAATCTATTCCTCAGAACCAATTGGCTCTAAAGGAAAAAAATCCTATAAAAATCATATCATATAGAGTTCCTATGATATTCCTCCACACCAAAGGATGGTTGAAATTGCTGCATGTGAGATGATGGACATTCTTTGTAGACTCCTCCCCCATCTTTATAGTTACCTCTCGAAGATGAATGAAATGATATATACAGGGTATTCTACATGTGCAATTTGGTACACGAAAACTCGGTAAAAGTTTGTGAGGTTTGAATATTCAATAAAGCTATATGCACTGCATTTTGGAACGGAGGGAGCATACGGCAGTTGCTAACACTCACGTGGAAGATTTATGTATAGGAGGAGTGGCTGTTCTGTTAAATGACATGGCAAAACTGACACCGTCGGATGCCGATCTAATGGTTCTTACGGCGTTCGTTAGGAAAAGGCTTGTGGCGAATGTTTGTCGGATAATGATTTTACGGACACATGCATTGCATTGATACGTGCCCCCTCTCTCTCACGCACACGCACCCTCCCGAGTCCTCTCGCACCCACCGTCTATCTGTAGGTAGACGTCACACACATATGTGCTCTTCACACCCTACCCCCAGAACTTCTAAAAAACAAAAGACGTCACGCACATTTTATTTTAGCTCACACGTCACACACTTATACTATTACTCTTGTGGCGAACGTTCTTTGGGCATAGTATATTGTACTCTCACCAAGAGAAGCGGATCACGCACGCACTAGTTCTCTCACACCCACTTGCGGGTACACGTAGGAGCGCATTTTTTTGAAGCTGGTACAACAAAATCACTCCACTATATATATAAGCAGGACCCTTAGCGCTTGCTTTACTAGGGTCCGTCTCGTTCACTCTCTCATGCTCTCCAGATCTAAGCAAGACATAGGTGGCCACACTCTCTCCCAGCTCACGGCTGGTCACAAACCCGGCCGGACAACCTCGACCGGGGCAGGGGTGTAGGTGCATCGTTCACGCTGTCGTCGATGGCGAGGGAGGAGACCAACGGCTGCTCGCGCATCCCGATCGGCAGCCGTGCCGTTCTCTCCGAGAGAGCGCCGGCTCCGGTGGGCCTCCAACCCCTTCTTCCTCCCTGCGGTATTGTGGCCAAGATGCGGCCTCCCGACGCCGTCTTTGCCACATGCCGACGACCCTTAGGTATATATTCCTTCGAAACCTGCCTTGCTCTACAGCCCCAGCTCCCCACTTGGCTTCGCGTGGATCTTTTTCTACTTCCGTCCGCTGTTCCAAAGCCACCTAGACTTCTACTATTATTAGAGGTAAAGCTAGTTCATCAGTCGACTCTAAGAGTTGGTTCAAATAGGGAAGAAAGTGGGAAAGCTGTAGCATGAATCTAGGACTTGGTTCTAAGAGGAAACGGGGGAAAGTAGTAGATACTGGCTACCCAACCGGTCTCTTGGTTGAAAAGACGAAGAAAGCATGGTGGATGGCGAAGGGTGGGGGGAAGTGGACCTATCTCTTGGTTGAAAAAGAAAAGAAAGTGACGGGTGTTGGGGGACAACGCAAATGAGAATGAGCAGGTCTAGATTTCCTGTGGTCACATAGGAAAATGTCGCCGAGGAGATAAAAAATGGGACAAATGCAGATATGATGCATGAGTGTTTGCCGCTCTCGGCAACCACATCTGCCTCACCACTTTATGCCCCTGCTGTCCCTACGCCCATATCGCTACCGTTAATGTAAAATCACATGAAGAATTAAGCAATGCCACCTAATGTCACTATAAGTAATGGTCTAGTGCCGTCGATAAATTGAAGCAATGCCACCACCATTTTATGAAGTGCTTCCGTCTTGCTTTATTTCCCATGAATTGTGTTTTTGCAGTTACACTTAAATATCACACCGCTAACATTGGTTTATCCCAGTGCAACTCCACAAATTAACACTACAAAAAAAAGACACATCCGTGACATTTTGGGCTCAACAATTTTTTTTCTGTCATACTTATGACACTTCTTTGACAATAATTGTGACAAAACACGGTATCATCATAGATGTGGTGGGGTCCTACTTCTATGACAAAAAATCATGATAGAAGATGGGCTTTTCGTCCTGGGCGGGCCGGAGATGCAGCTGCATGACATTCTTTGGGCCGTCCATGACAGAAAAAACCGTGTAGAAGCGAGGGCTAGGAAAATATCAGGGTGTTCCCGGTTACGGTGGGTGGTCGGGGCCGAGCGATGCGCGTTTCTCTCATACACGCACGCACGTGGCTGCGAGGCGTTGGGCTCTAACTGAACCGGAGTGAGGCATTGGGCTCTAACTGAACCCGAGCGATTGCACTGCAGGCTACACATTACTGAACCCAAGCGATCGATCGATGGCTGTTAACTGAACCCGATCGAGCGATTCCTTCACTACTGCTGCTAACTGAAGCCGATCGATGCTGCCTCTAGATGAACAGTGAGAGTTGCCGGGGGGGTTGGATGAACAGTTCCCAGTGGGGGTGGATGAACAGGACACTGTGGTGTTGCCTCTGGATGAACAGGACCCCAATCGATCAAGTCGGCTGGGGCTGGATGAACAGGACCCCGTGGAGGGCAGGATGAATGATACGTCTCCGTCGTATCTACTTTTCCAAACACTTTTGCCCTTGTTTTGGACTCTAAATTGTGTGATTTGAATGGAACTAACTCGGACTGTCGCTGTTTTCAGCAGAATTGCCATGGTGTTATTTATGTGCTTAAACGAAAGTTCTCAGAATGACATGAAACTCCACGGAACTTATTTTTGGAAAATATTAAAAATATTGGCGAAAGAATCAAGGCCAGGGGGCCCACCACCTGTCCACGAGGGTGGGAGGCGCGCCTGCCCCCCTGGGCGCGCCCCCTGCCTCATGGGCCCCCTGTTGCTCCACCGATCTCAACTCCAACTCCATATATTCGTGTTCGAGGAGAAAAAAAATCAGAGAGAAGGATTCATCGCGTTTTACGATACGGAGCCGC
Organism: Aegilops tauschii subsp. strangulata; assembly: GCF_002575655.3. NCBI lineage: Eukaryota > Viridiplantae > Streptophyta > Magnoliopsida > Poales > Poaceae > Aegilops > Aegilops tauschii. Next base: position 111,130,664 of record NC_053041.3, read on the forward strand.
CGCCAAGCCCTAAACTCTCTTGGGAGGGCTGATCTGGAGTCCGTTCGAGGCTCTGAAGAGGGGAATCCATCACCGTCGTTGAGGGAGTCCTGGATTAGGGGGTCCTCGGACAGCCGGACTATATCCCTTAGCCAGACTGTTGGACTATGAAGGTACAAGAATGAAGACTTGGTCCCATGTCCGGATGGGACTCTCCTTGGCATGGAAGGCAAGCTTGGCAATACGGGTATGTAGATCTCCTCCCTTGTAACCGACTCTGTGTAACCCTAGCCCCCTCCGGTGTCTATATAAACCGGAGGGTTTAGTCTGTAGGACAAGAACAATCATACCATAGGCTAGCTTCTAGGGTTTAGCCTCTTCGATCTCGTGGTAGATCAACTCTTGTAATACTCATATCATCAAGATCAATCAAGCAGGAAGTAGGGTATTACCTCCATCGAGAGGGCCCGAACCTGGGTAAACATCGTGTCCCCCGCCTCCTGTTACCATCCGCCTAAGACACAGTTCGGGACCCCCTACCCGAGATCCGCCGGTTTTGACACCGACATTGGTGCTTTCATTGAGAGTTCCACTGTGCCATCACCGTAAGGCTAGATGGCTCCTTCGATCATCGGCTAGGTCTTCATATTCAGGGTGAGGTTTTCCTCCCCGGACAGGTCTTCATATTCGGCGGCTTCATACTGCGGGCCAACTCGCATGGCCATCTCGAGCAGATCGAGAGCTACGCCCCTGGCCATCAGGTCAGGTTTGGAAACTTGAACTACACTTCCGACATCCGCGGAGACATGATCTTCGACGGATTCGAGCCCATATCACGTGCGCTGCACAATCACGACGAGCATGACTTAGCTCTGCCGTCAGACAGTGTTCGGGAGATCACACCTGCATCTACTCCGGCCCTTAATCCAGAATAGATTGTGCCATCTGAGGACGGGTGGATGGACCCCGCCACGGAGGCCGCACACTCAGTGGCGATTGAGCCAAATACTGACTTCACCTCCTACGAGACCCGTGTTGCCGAACCGTTGGATTCGTCCCAGGCCATGGGCTCCGAGCCGCCTGCGTCCGTGCCTATCGAATCCGATTGGGCACCGATCATGGAGTTTACCTCCGCGGATATCTCTCAGCACTCGCCCTTCGGCGACGTGCTAAACTCGTTGAGGTCTCTCTCCCTGTCAGGAGACCCTGGGCCGAACTATGTCCTGCTAGAACGGGATGCGGACGACGAAGAAATTCGCAACCCACCCACCACCCACTTAGTAGCCACTGTCGACCATCTAACCGACATGCTCGACTTCGGCTCCGAAGACATCGACGATATGGACGACAATGCAGGAGACGAACAAGAACCACCGCCCACAGGGCGCTGGACTGCCACCTCATCATATGACATATACATGGTGGACACCCCATAAGAAGGCGATGGTGATAAGACAACGGAGGATAATCCCTCCAAGCAGCAATCCAAGCACCGACGTCAGCGGCGCCGCTCTAAGTCCCGCCATAGCAAAAGCAGCGATACCGGCACAAGAGACAATAACGCTCCGGATAGTGCCGAGGATGACGACAATCCCCTCCAGCCAGACCTAGAGCGGGAGGATGAACAAGCTAGCCCTCCGGAACAGGCAGCAGACGGAGAATCGGAGGATGAAAATTACATGCCTCTCTCCGAAGACGAGGTGAGCCTCGGCGACGAAGAATTTATCGTGCCTGAGGATCCCGTCGAACAGGAGCGCTTCAAGCGCCGGCTTATAGCCACATCAAACAGCCTGAAGAAAAAGCAACAACAGCTTCGAGCTGATCAAGATCTGCTAGCAGACAGATGGACTGAAGTCCTGGCGGCCGAGGAATACGAACTCGAGCGCCCAACCAAGAGTTACCCAAAGCGCAGGTTGCTACCCCAACTCGAGGAGGAAGCATTAAAACCCACATCACCATCGTATGATGCGGCTGATCGGCCACCTCGTGGCCGAGACAGAGGGACATATCAGCCCGAAGTCCAGCCTGCACCCTATCGCCAGACAAACAAAAACACCAAGGCCCGGGGCAACACGTGGGACATGCGAGATGTATTGGAAAACAAAGCAGGACATACAAGATCGGTCTACGGATCACGGGGTCGCGCCCCAATGCGTGACGATGATCGCCACGCCGGATACACTAAACGCAAATCCGGCCGGGCCGAATACAACAGACAAGACTCGTATGAACTGCGTCGTGATATAGCCAGACAGAGAGGCGCCGCACACCCCCTATGCTTCACCGATGAAGTAATGGATCACGAATTCCCAGAGGGTTTTAAACCCGTAAACATTGAATCATATGAATGTACAATAGACCCCGCGGTATGGATCGAGGATTTCCTCCTCCACATCCACATGGCTCGCGGTGATGTTCTACATGCCATCAAGTACCTCCCACTAAAACTCAAAGGACCAGCTCGACATTGGCTGAATAGCTTGCCAGCAGACTCCATTGGCAGTTGGGAAGATTTGGAAGATGCATTCCTTGACAACTTCCAGGGCACTTATGTGCGACCACCGGATGCTGACGACTTGACCCATATAACTCAACAGCCAGGGGAATCGCCAGGAAATTCTGGACCCTGTTCGTAACTAAAAAAACTAAATTGTCGACTGTCCGGATGCAGAGGCCTTAGCGGCATTTAAGCATAACATCCGGGACGAGTGGCTCGCCCGGCACCTCGGCCAGGAGAAGCCGAAGTCTATGGCATCCCTCACGACACTCATGACCCGCTTTTGCGCGGGCGGGGATAGCTGGCTGGCTCGCAGCAACAACACGTCAAGAAGTCATGGCAATTCAGATGCCAAAGATAGTAACGGCAGACCACGTCGTAATAGACACAAGCGCCGCAACAACGGCAATAACACCGAAGACCCGGCAGTCAATGCCGGATTCAGTGGCTCTAAATCCGATCAGAAGAAAAAGCCGTTCAAAAGAAGCAATCCGGGCCCGTCCAGTTTGGGTCGCATACTCGACCGCTCGTGTCAAATTCACGGCACCCCCGATAAGCGAGCCAATCACACCAACAGAGAATGCTGGGTGTTCAAGCAGGCCGGCAAGTTGAATGCCGAAAACAAGGACAAGGGGCTGCATAGCGACGACGAGGAGGAGCCTCGGCCGCCGAACACAGGAGGACAGAGGAGGTTCCCTCCACAAGTGAAAACGGTGAACATGATATACACAACCCACATTCCCAAGAGGGAACGGAAGTGTGCACTAAGGGACGTCTATGCGATGGAGCCAGTCGCCCCAAAGTTCAACCCATGGTCCTCTTGTCCAATCACCTTCAATCGCAGGGACCACCCCACTAGTATCTGTCATGGCAGATCTGCCGCATTGGTCCTTGACCCCATAATTGACGGATTTCACCTCACTCGAGTCCTTATGGACGGTGGCAGTAGCCTGAACCTGCTCTATCAGGATACAGTGCGCAAAATTGGCATAGACCCCTCAAGGATCAAACACACCAAAACCACCTTTAAAGGTGTAATCCCAGGTGTAGAGGCCTGTTGCATGGGCTCAATCACACCGGAAGTGGTTTTCGGGTCTCCGGACAACTTTCGAAGCGAGGAGTTAATCTTCGATATCGTCCCCTTTCACAGCAGCTATCACGCACTGCTTGGACGAACCGCATTTGCCAGATTCTATGCGGTACCACATTACGCATACCTCAAACTCAAAATGCCAGGACCGCGCGGGGTTATAACAACTAATGGAAACACAGAATGCTCGCTCCGCACGGAGGAGCACACTACGGCCCTCGCAGTAGAAGCACAAAGCAGCCTTTTAAGGCAAACCGCCAATTCGGCGATAAAGCCCCCGGACACCTTTAAGCGAGTCCGGAGTAAACTGCAACAGGATCGCCTGGCACGTTCAGAGCTCGCCTAGCAATTTGGCCCCCGTCCTAGTCCGAGTCAAGCGCCGAAATCTGTGCCGCGCGTACATAATTACACACTAAAAATACCATGCGCATATGCGGGGGCACGGCCAGGACACGTCCCGCAATGCGGCTCAACCGCCCCAGGGGCTGTATATCTTTATCATTTCCTCTCTTTCAGGACCTTACTATCTGGAAGCCCTTTTCGGCAGTCTGATTGCTGGACACATTGCGGGAAGGAAAAACCAAGGAGGCAAGAAGCTAAGACGTACAAGGGAATCCCCAGGTGGTCTCTGATAACGATCGAAGTACCTGTTTTAAATACCCATACGCAGCTTGCCCTTGGATAGGACATGTCAAATAGTCATATTTTTTGCTTATTGCACTACTTGTACACGTACGCTTCGACGTATTATTTAATAACGATGCATAGAGTTAGTCTATTATTGCATTACCCTTTTTTCCTTGTCTGCTTATTTACGACAAATTGCACCCGTACATTCTGGTACGACCAGTGTGCTAGGGGCTTCAGTATACCCCATAACATGGCGTGAGAAGTCCAGACACTTTCGACAGTGCGGCACCCCGAACTTATAGCATTATATGCATCAGTTCCGAATCATGTCTTGGGTCAATAGTTGGGTTTGCCCAGCTCCCATGTTTTGGTACCTTACGTTTCGCAATATCGGCTAAGGTAGCGCTGGGAGAACTACCACGATTGTGTCCCGGTTCTTCCAGACGAGCACCTCAGTAGAGAAAGCTGAAAACTGACTGTGATGATGAGGCAAGAGTTGGTCGCTGTTCGAGAGGTCTCAAGTCCTTAAAGACTTTTTCCGCTTCGGGCGAGGAGTCGGCCTTGCCCGACTTAGGCATATATAGCGCCCCAAATTCGGCCTTCCGAATACTAGGGGCTTTGCCAAAATTGAAAATTGTAAACTTCTATGGCTAAGTGAGAGTTTTAAAGCTTTATAGTCCGATTGCCTGGTTCGCTGTGCTGAACACCTCCTTCGAAGGACCCAAAATTGGGATGAAGAGTGCTCAGGTTTATCCCGAACACCCCAATACTAGTTACACGGGGGCAGAAGCCGTCGACTGGCCAACTCTCAGATTTCATAAACGGCCGCACAGAAGGTAATATTTTAAATTAACAAGCGTTGCATAGTGCAAATGAACTCATTTCACATTACAGGATCACATGAGTACATTCAATCGAATATTACATCCTTAGCACATTCCTCCGCCACAAGGCGGGCACCCTTCAGGACACTGTTATAATACATTTCGGGGTGGCGATGCTCCTTGCCTTCCGGCGACCCCTCCTTCACCAGCTTTTCGGCGTCCAGCTTCGCCCAGTGCACCTTCCCCCGGGCAAAAGCCCTACGTGCACCCTCGATGCAGACAGACCGCTTTATGACTTCAAGCCGTGGGCAGACATTCACAAGCCGCCTCACCAGGCCGAAATAGCTATCAGGCAGGGGCTCGCCAGGCCACATCCGGACTATAAGACCCTTCATGGCCTGTTCGGCCGCCATGTGGAGCTCGACCAGTTGCTTCAGCTGGTCGCTCAAGGGCATTGGGTGTTCGGTCCAAGTATACTGAGACCAGAACAGCTTCTCCGTCGAGCTCCCCTCCTCAGCCCGGTAGAACTTCACGGCATCCGACACACTGCGGGGTAGATCTGCGAACGCTCCTGGAGAGCTCTGAACTCGGGTAAGTAAAAAGAAAGTTTCCTTCACATGCTTGCTTTGCATAATGAATGCCTTACCGCCGCTATCTTCTTAACCGCCTCAATTTCTCGGAGGACCTTTTGGGCTTCGGCCTTGGCATGTTGTGCGCTTTCGAGGGCCTTCGCAAGCTCGGACCCTTGCGTCTTAGAGTCAAGCTCCAAGGACTCATGTTTTTTGGCGAGAGCCTGGAGCTCTTGCTGCACCTCGCCTACTCGGGCTTCTTGCTTTTACCGCTCGATGCGCTCCTTGGCCGCTTTGTCTTCGGCCTCGGATAGCGCCTTCTGCAGGGCCGCCACTTCGGTCGTGGCCCCTAGCAAAATTCATGACGATCCTATTATTCTAAAACCAATTTTTTTATAATATACAGATGGGGTATCACTTACCTTTGTTCTCCTCGAGCTGCCTCTTGGTAAGCCGGAGCTCTTCCTTGGACCGCTCAAGGTCCCGCTTCAGTGCGGCGACCTCCGCAGTGCGTGCAGCAGTGGCTAGGAGTGAAGCCTGCATATGCACATAAACCTATTCCGATTAGACTCCTGCCATTATTATTTGATCCTCTATTCGGCCTTCCTTCACGAACGCCAAACAGAGCATCAGGGGCTACTGTCTATGCGGTAACATTCTCTTATAATCTGGTTACTTACCTCAAAGCCTGTTAGGAGGCTGGCACAGGCTTCAGTCAGTCCACTCTTGGCGGACTGAACTTTCCACACCACCGCACTCATAATGGTGCGGTGCTCTTCGTCAATGGAAGCGCCGCGAAGCACTTCCAGCAAGTTGTCCGATGCCTCTGGATGAACAGAAGCCATCGGCACAGACGGCTTGCCCCCCTTAGCGAGGGGTTGCCGGACATTATCAGGAACCACTGGAGGTTCCGGTGCCGTATTCGGCTTGGGGCTAGACTTGCTGCCCCCGGCGTGAGGGCCCAGAGGAGTCTTTCCCCTCGTGCGCCCAACGCCTGGAATGTCGCCTTGAAGCGCCTCCGGAATTGTCTCCCCTTCGTTCAGTCCCCTTTGAGACAACACCTCGGCATCGTCCGTAGGGCGGGGGGAGGAGGCGGTCGGGACTGAATCGCTGTTCATATCCGACGGGCCCAGAGAATCATCTAACGAAGATACGTCGATGTGGGCTCGGGATGGGCTGCATAATCATGCGCGGCGTGATAAGAAATGGTACAATAAGACGTACCAAGAATTTTTAGGGTATCCGGATACTCACGACTTTGCCAGGGGCTTGTCCCTGGGCAACCACTCCTCGTCGCTAAAACCGACTGTCGTGGAGCTGTCCGGGAGGAGGGTCCTTCACTTCTTGGACCCTTCGGCCTCCCCTGATGGGGCGGCCTTCCTTTTCTTGTCCCCCCCGGCTGGGGGGGGGGGAGAAATTTCCTCTTCTTCCTCCTCGTTTTCCTGGGAGGAGTGTGCCTCGGTCTTTTCGGATGATGAGTCCGATATAACCTTGCGCCGGAGACCCTTCCTAGTCCACGTGGCCTTCTTCTTGGCCTTCTTTGCCGGCACCTCATAAGGCGCCGGAACCAGCATCTCCGTTAGGAGAGCATCCGCTGGATCTTCAGGCAGGGAGGCTGGACAATCGATCTGCTCCGTTGTCGCTACCCAGTCCTGTTAAATGGCGTGGAGGCTTAGATCCCGCGCACGGTCAAACTGGGGAAAATGAACATCTTATAAGATATAAAAGACTTACCAGATTAGCAGGGCGCTTTGCGCTGAGCCCATGGTCCTCGGTAAGGGGAGGAGGTACCTCGGTGCCCTTGAACAACACCTTCCAGACGTCCTTGTGCGTCGTGTCGAAGAGCTCTCGCAGCGTCTGGTGCTCGGCCGGGTCGAACTCCCACAAATTGAATGCCCGTCTTTGCCACGGGAGGATCCGGCGGAAGAGCATGACTTGGACCACGTTGACGAGGTTGATTTTCTTGCTCATCATGTTTTTGACGCATGTTTGGAGTCCGGTCAGCTCTACCGAGGAACCCCAGGATAGGCCCTTCTCTTTCTAGGAGGTGAGGTGCACGGGGATTCCGGATCGAAATTTGGGGGCCGCCACCCAGTTGGTGTCGCGCGGCTCGGTGATGTAGAACCACCCCGATTGCCACCCCTTTATGGTCTCCACATAGGATCCTTCGAGCCAGGTGACGTTAGGCATTTTGCCCACCATGGCGCCTCCGCACTCCGCTTGCTGGCCGACCACCACCTTCGGTTTAACATTGAAGGTCTTCAGCCATAGGCCGAAGTGGGGCTTGATGCGGAGGAAGGCCTCGCACATGACGATAAATGCCGAGATGTTGAGGATGAAGTTGGGGGCCAGATCGTGAAAATCCAGCCCGTAATAGAACATGAGCCCACGGACAAACGGGTGGAGGGGAAATCCCAGTCCACAGACGAAGTGGGTAAGAAAGACCACCCTCTCATGGGGTTCTGGAGTAGGGACGATCTGCCCCGCATCTGGTAGCCGGTGTGCGATATCCGCTGCCAGATATCCTGCTCCCTGTAGCTTTGTGATGTTCTCCTCCGTAATGGAGGAAACAATCCACTTGCCTCCTGCTCCGGACATGCTTGGAGTGGTTTGAGGAGGAAATGCGAACTTGGGTTCTGGAGCTCGAGTGCGCAAGAATGGATGAGCAGGGAGGAAGAGGGCATGGGTAAAAAGAGGAATCCCTGTCCCTTTATAAGGGCGGAAGAAACTGTATGCCTCCCCACCTGCCTGGTGAATTCGCTTATTCCCCAAGTGCCGTAATTGATGGCACGGTTGGGTTACCCACACGTGTATTGATGAGAATCCCGTGAGATGGGGACACAATCTCTGCTTCGACAGGACGTGCCAAGAAAACAGCCTCGCAATATGTGCAGTAGGTGGTTGAGAAAAACGGTTCGAATAATGACCAGGCCGTGGTGTGATGTCACGTTGCCGAATGTGTCAGCAGATTAGATATGTGGAAATATTATTCTCTCTACGGTGTTATGTGGAATTTGTTTTGCAGAGCCGGACACTATCCTTGTGTTCAAAATCTTCTATGGAATATTCGGAGGAGGAACTCGCCTTGCAATACCGAAGACAATCTGCGCGCCGGACTCATCGTCATTGAAGCCTGGTTCAGGGGCTACTGAGGGAGTCCTATATTAGGGGGTCCTCGGACAGCCGGACTATATCCCTTAGCCGGACTGTTGGACTATGAAAATACAAGATTGAAGCCTTCGTCCCGTGTCCGGATGGGACTCTCCTTGGCGTGGAAGGCAAGCTTGGCAATACGGATATGTAGATCTCCTCCCTTGTAACCGACTCTGTGTAACCCTAGCCCCCTCCGGTGTCTATATAAACCGGAGGGTTTAGTCCGTAGGACAAGAACAATCATAGCGTAGGCTAGCTTCTAGGGTTTAGCCTCTTCGATCTCGTGGTAGATCAACTCTTGTAATACTCATATCATCAAGATCAATCAAGCAAGAATTAGGGTATTACCTCCATCAAGAGGGCCCGAACCTGGGTAGACATCGTGTCCCCCACCTCCTGTTACCATCCGCCTTAGACGCATAGTTCGTGACCCCCTACCCGAGATCCGCCGGTTTTGACACCGACAGTCGTCATCATCAACCATCCTCCATCACCAATTTCATGATGCTCAACGCCATGCGTGAGTAATTCCATAGGCTTGCTGGACGGTGATGGGTTGGATGAGATTTATCATGTAATTGAGTTAGTTTTGTTAGGGTATGATCCCTAGTATCCACTATGTTCTGAGATTGATGTTGCTATGACTTTGCTATGCTTAATGCTTGTCACTAGGGCCCGAGTGCCATGATTTCAGATCTAAACCTATTATGTTTTCATGAATATATGTGAGTTCTTGATCCTATCTTGCAAGTCCATAGTCACCAACTATGTGTTATGATCCGGCAACCCCGAAGTGACAATAATCGGGACCACTCCCGGTGATAACCATAGTTTGAGGAGTTCATGTATTCACTATGTGTCAATGCTTTGGTCCGGTAATCTATTAAAAGGAGGCCTTAATATCTCTTAGTTTCCGTTAGGACCCCGCTACCACGGGAGGGTAGGACAAAAGATGTCATGCAAGTTCTTTTCCATAAGCACGTATGACTATATTTGGAATACATGCCTAGATTACATTGATGAATTGGAGCTAGTTCTGTGTCACCCTATGTTATGACTGTTACATGATGAACCGCATCCGGCATAATTCTCCATCACCGATCCAATGCCTACAAGATTTTCACATATTGTTCTTCGCTTATTTACTTTTCCGTTGCTACTGTTACAATCACTACAAAACCCAAAAATAATACTTTTGCTACCGTTACCGTGACTTCCATATTACTTTGCTACTAAATACTTTGCCGCAGATACTAAGTTATCCAGGTGTGGTTGAATTGACAACTCAATTGCTAATACTCGAGAATATTCTCTGGCTCCCCTTGTGTCGAATCAATAAATTTGGGTTGAATACTCTACCCTCAAAAACTGTTGCGATCCCCTATACTTGTGGGTTATCAAGACTATTTTCTGGCGCCGTTGCCGGGGAGCATAGCTCTATTCTTTGAGTCACTTGGGATTTATATCAAGTGGTCACTATGAGGAACTTGAAAGACGAGAAAACAAAATTTTATCCCTCAACTATGAGGGGAGGTAAGGAACTGCCATCTAGATCTGCACTTGATTGACCTTTTGTTTTGAGTAAGCTTGCGACACCTAAACCTGCTTCTGCTATTAATTCTGATATGTCGCATGTTATTGATGATGCCACTTCTACTATGCATGATACTTATGATGAAACTACTTCTATGCTTGATACTACTGTGCCACTTGGTGAATTTCTTGATGAACAACTTGCTAGGGCTAGAGAGAATGAAATTATTGAAACTGATAATATTGATGATAGTGATGATGAAGGATGTCCCAATAAATATGAATTGCATGTTGTGCCTGAGGGCTATGTTATGGATGAAGAAACTAAAAGAGACTTTCTTGCCTGCAATGATAGAAGTGATCTTAAGAAATTATTAGCTAAGCTGAAACAAAAAACTCTGAGTGCTAGAATGAAATATGATCCTGCTTGTGCTACTTCACCTATCTTTGTTACTAATAAGGATTATGAATTCTCGGTTGATCCTGATACAATTGCTTTGGTTGAATCTAATCCTTTTTATGGTTATGAATCTCAAACTTTTGTGGCAAATCTCACTAAATTAAATGATATAGCCACCCTGTTCACTAATGATGAGAGAACTCTCTACTCTTACATCCTTAAAATATTTCCGTTCTCATTAAAGCGTGATGCTAAGATATGGTTCAACTCTCTTCATCCTGGTTGTGTGCGTAGTCCCCAGGATATGATTTATTACTTCTCTGCTAAATATTTCCCTGCTCATAAGAAACAAGCTGCCTTAAGGGAAATATATAATTTTGTGCAAATTGAAGAAGAGAGTCTCCCACAAACTTGGGGGAGGCTTCTCCAATTACTTAATGCTTTGCCTGATCATCCTCTCAAGAAAAATGAAATACTTATATCTTTTATAATGGACTGACCGATGCTTCCAGAGATTACCTGGATAGTTGTGCTGGTTTTGTTTTCAGGTAAAGAACACCGGATGAAGCTGAGATTCTATTGAATAATATGTTGACAAATGAAAATAATTGGACACTTCCCGATCCAACTCCTGAGCCTATTCCTAAACCAACTCCGAAGAAAAGAGGTGTTCTATTTCTCAGTCCTGAAGATATGCAAGAGGCAAAGAAATCTATGAAAGAAAAGGGTATTAAAGCTGAAGATGTTAAGAATTTACCTCCTATTGAAGAAATACATGGTCTGAATTTACCGCCTGTTAAAGAAATATATGGTCTTAATTCATCACCTGTTGGAGAAACACATGGTCTTGATAACCCGACATAGGTAGCAAAGGTAAATTCTCTCTATAGATATGATAAAGCTGAAATCCCTCCTACTAAATTTGCTAGCCAATGCTTAGATGGGTTTGATGATTTTATGGTTAAGCAAGAAGACTTCAATGCTTATTTTGATAGACAATTGAAACAAAATGCTTATATGATTGAACAATAGGGTGATTATATGTCTAGAGTTAAAAGTGAACTTAAACTCATTAGTAAACATGCTTCTATGGTTACCACTCAAGTAGAACAAGTACTTAAAGCTCAAAATGATTTGCTCAATGAATTGAACAATAAGAATAATGACTATGCTGTTAGAGTGGCTACTAGAACTGGTAAAATGACTCAGGAACCTTTGTATCCTGAAGGCCATCCTAAGAGAATTTAGCAAGATTCTCACAGAAATAATATAGATGCACCTAGTCCTTCCAAAAGGAAGAAAAAGAAAAATGATAGGACTTTGCATGCTTCTAGTGAACCTATTGCTGAACCACCTGAGAATCCAAATGATATTTCTATTTCTGATGCTGAAACACAATCTGGTAATGAACATGAACCTAATTGTAACGCCCACGATGCGGCTATATCTCCCACGTGTCGAGGCACGACTTAGAGGCATAACCGCATTGTGGTTTTGTCGCAAGAAGGGTCATCTTCACACAATCCCATGTAATGAACAAGAATGGGATAACGAGAGTTGGCTTACAATCGCCACTTCACACAATACATAAATGTAATTCATACATCATCCAAAATCCACACATAGACCGACTACGGTCAAATCCAAATAAAAATAAGATAACCCAAAATGCTAGATCCCCGATCGACCCAGCTGGGCTCCACTACTGATCATCAGGAAAAGACACATAGTAACAACGACGTTCCTCATCGAACTCCCACTTGAGCTCGGTTTCGTCATCTGCATTGGCATCGTCGGCACCTGTAACTATTTTGGTAGAATCCGTGAGTCACGAGGACTCAGCAATCTCACACCCGCGAGATCAAGACTATTTAAGCTTATAGGAAAAGATGGTGAAATGAGGTGGAGCTGCAGCAGGCACTAAGCATATATGGTGGCTAACATACGCAAATGAGAGCGAGAAGAGAAGCAACGCAAGGGTCGTCAACTATTAATGACCAAGAAGTGATCCTGAAATTACTTACGTTCATGAATAACTCAAACCGTGTTCACTTCCCGGACTCCGCCGAGAAGAGACCATCACGGCTACACACACAGTTGATGTATTGTAATTGGGTCAAGTGACAAGTTCTCTACAACCGGACATTAACAAATTCCCATCTGCCTCATAACCGCGGGCAAGGCTTTCGAAAGATAATATCCTGCAGGGGTGTCCCAACTTAGCCCATCATAAGCTCTCACGGTCAATGAAGGATAAACCTTCTCCCAGGAAGACCCGATCAGTCTCGGAATCCCGGTTTACAAGACATTTCGACAATGGTAAAACAAGACCAGCAAAGCCGCCCGAATGTGCCGACAAATCCTGATAGGAGCTACACATATCTCGTTCTCAGGGCACACCGGATGAACACTATGTACAGCTAAAACCAATCCTCGAGTTTCCCCAAGGTGGCGCTGCAAGTGGCTCTAGTTTGGACCAGCACTCAGAGGAACACTGGCCCGGGGGTTTAAATAAAGATGACCCTCGGGCTCGCGAAAACCCGGGGGAAAATTATTAGGTGCCAAATGGTAAAACCAAGGTTGGGCCTTGCTGGAGGAGTTTTATTCAAGGCGAACTGTCAAGGGGGTCCCATAAATCACCCAACCGCGTAAGGAACGCAAACTCAAGGAACATAATACCGGTATGACGGAAACTAGGGCAGCAAGAGTGGAACAAAACACCAGGCATAAGGCCGAGCCTTCGACCCTTTACCATAATATATAGATGCATTAATTAAATAAGAGATATTGTGATATCCCAAGATATCCATGTTCCAACATGGAACCAACTTCAACTTCACCTGCAACTAGCAACGCTATAAGAAGGGCTGAGCAAAAGCGGTAACTTAGCCAAACAACGGTTTGCTAGGAAAAGGAGGCTTAGAGGCTGACATGGCAATATGGGAGGCATGATATAGCAAGTGGTAGGTAACGCAGCATGGCAATAGAGCGAACAACTAGCAGAGCAAAGATAGAAGTGATTTCGAGGGTATGGTCATCTTGCCTGCAAGGTTCTCAGAGTTGTCGAAAGCTTGATCCTCGTAAGCGTACTCAACAGGTTCCTCGTTCACGAACTCGTCTCCCGGCTCTACCCAAAACAAGAACACAAGCAACGGAACCACAATCAATCACGGGAAATGCACAAGCAACATGATGCAAAACATGAATGATATGCAAGATGTGATATGCGATGCATATGCGTGCTCCGGAAGAAAAATGATGAATAAGGCAGTAACTTGGCAAACCAAGCATGCCACTGGAAAGATGAGGTGATTTCGGTTGAGATCGATATAAATATGACCGGAAATGGATGCATGGTTTGCAAATGGCAAGCAAAACAAGAATGACACGAAATTGTGATTAACAGCAAGATAGCACTTAGAAAGCAACAAGTAACAATGCTACAGCACCCCAACATAGCAACAAAGCATATGACAGTAATCTACAGGAGATGCTTGACAAAAGATGAACACTAAGCTATGGCTAGATCACAACATAACAGGTTCAAACAAGCATGGCAAAAGTGCAAAAGATAACAGGTTCACAGACATGGAGAAATTACTGGACATGACTAAAACAACATCAGGTAGCAATGTTCAGAGCACGAAATCAACATGCTACAGGAACTTAACATGGCAAAACAAGGAATGGAAGTATTCTACTAAATGCATATGACAAAAATACTTTACTGACCGTAAGCCAAAAAGGACAGAAGATATGATGGCAACCATGTAAGTATAGCAAGTTTCGTTATCAGGTTTCAGACTTGGCAGAAAACAGAGCATGGTAGAAACAGCATTATGAGGGCATCTTGGTGAGCTTGATGCACTCATCACAAAGCAATGCATGACAAAACAAGCATACCTACAGCAAGATGGCATGTTTATGAAGCTATCCATGGCAAGAGCAAGTACATAGCATGTATGAAACAACTACAACAAGCTTGGCAAAATGGAATAACACGTAAACAATCTGCCAGAAATATTTTATAGCAAAAGTAGAGCAAGACTGAGTCATGCTATGGCACTCCATAATTGCAAACAAGGGTATGAATGGATCCATTACAATAATATCTACAAAACATCCTTACTGAACATCTCCAAAATAAGCATGGATCTCTCTATAGCTACATGGATACATGGCAACAAAATAACAGCAGTCACATACAGTAAATTTACAAAGTCCCTGAAATCAGAAACATCACGAAGCCTAGTTTGCATGCTTGTGCTAGTCACCACAGAGATCAAAAAAATACATGGCATACACCTCTGTAAAGATGGCATGGCATAGATCAAAACACATGTAGAGCTCATGCCCATAAGATGCACAGATTAAATGCAACACAAATAACAAAACCTCAAATTCTGATAAGTAACAACAGTTAACAGCAACTAGCACTCTTGCACCAGAGATTTGGGCATCAAGATGGACTTACATGAACATGGTGCAATGGAACAAAATGTAGAGCATCATGATACGAACATTTCGATATATTACACGCGCGAAAAAGAGCTATATGCAGAGAGTTATGATGCAATGAACAGGTGCACATATTGTAAAAATAAAAGACTTGAAGAATTTCGGGAGAGGGGAGAAAAAGTCAACGCACGTTTAGATCGAGATCTGGCCGAGCTCGGGGACGACCGAAGTTTGCCGGAGCTTGGGGCGCTGGGGGAGAGGAGGCGACCGGCCGATGGGGAAGAAGAGGAGGACGACGTGGACGCCGAGGAGGCGGCGGGGAACGCGGGCGCGGCGGCGGCGTCCGGTGGCGGCGCGAGGCGGCGGCGTTGGTGGCGACGACAGCTCGCCGGCGACGAGGCGACGTAGCGGCGGGGCCGCGACGGAGGGAGGCGAGGCGCCCGGGCAGCGCTCGGGCCAGGCGGCGGCGCGGCGGGCTCACGCGGGCCCCGGATGGGCTCCGCGGGCCGCGGGCGTACGGGCGGCGGAGTAGCTGACGTGGCGGCGCGGGACTGGCTGTGGGCGGCGGCGCAATTCGTCCGGCGCCGGGCGGACACGTCCGGCGCGCGGAGGGAGAGGGCTAGGATTTTGGGATCCGAGATTTTCGGGGAGGCTCACATATATATTGGTAGAGGGAGCTAGGAGACTCCAAATGGAGCACGGTTTTTGCCCACACGATCGTGATCGAACGACCGAGAGCATGGAGGTGACTTAGATGGGTTTTGGGCTGTTTAGAGAGGGGTTTTGCTGCAACACACAGAAGGCATCTGCGGTTACCCGGTTAACCGTTGGAGATGCTAACAAAAAGAAGAAGGGCTCCAAAAAAATTCTTAAGAATTAGCAAATGGGCTGTACATTATTAGAAATAATGCGCACGAGGGCAGTGACCGTTGGATGTCCATCCAATGGCTGTCGTGCTTCTTCAATCTCTGCTTTTCCTGCTCCAGCTGCTCAAACAAGCGCCGGCGGGCCTGCCTGCTCCATCCTCCCGCGGCCGGCTATGCTGCCGCGCAGGCCTCACCGCCCCACCGTACTCCCATCGCTAGCCTAGCCATCCCTCTACTCACCCACACCTGCTATTATTCTTCGGGGACGGCAGACGAACCAGTAAACCCTCGTACTCCTCCGCGTGGGAAACAACTACCGTGTCTTCCCTGGCTTCGTGTCGTTCCCTTCCTAGCCTCGCCGTCGTCCACCGCCCTGGTGCTCTCGGCGCGGCCTAGTCAACATCGTCAATGAACGACATCCATCGGAAGTGGACTGTACGTGTAGAGGCTGACAGCTGGGTCCACGGCCGTACGCAAAGAAATGCCTCCTTGTTACGCGCAAAATAATGATTCCTCCACCTGACAGCGAGGACCCACGAGAAGGGCTTCTATATTTCGCAAAAAAAGGTTCCCCCCGCTGACAGGTCGGACCCACCAGCTATATCTTCACACGCAAGGAACTGCGTCCCTATGACGCACAAAAAAATGAATAACCCTGCTATCTGGGACCCACCATAGTGGGTGGCTGACTTGTGGGCCTACTAAGTTGACGGGGACAGAGGGCTTTGTGAGCTTAGTCAATATGAACGATTCTAGCTCCAGTGACCGTACGATGTCCATCCAGCGGCCATAGTGCGTCTTCAACCTCTGGTCTTCTTGCTCCAGCCGCCCAAAGCAGCGCCGGTCGTGCCGCCTGCTCCTGCGTCCCGTGGTCGGTTGTGCTGCCGCGGAGGCCTCACTGCCCCCATACTACTCCCACCGCTGGCCAGGCCATCCCTCTACTCACCCACACCACCTGTTATTCTACGGCGATGGCAGCCTCACACCGCAGCCGAACTAGTGAACCCTCGTACTCCTCTCCGCATGGGCATCCACTGCCGCGTCTTCCCCGGCTCCGTGTCGTCCCTTCCTAGGCCTCGACGTCGTCCACCGCCTTGGTGCTCTCGACGCAGCATGGTCAATGTGGTCAACGACCGACTACCATCGGAAGAGTACTGTACGTGGAGAGGCTGACAGCTGGGTCCACGGCCGCAGCTGGGGCCACGGCCACAACCTAGTTTTTTTGTGATTTGCCAAGTAAGTCACTTTGTCAGGCCTGTTGGGCCGCAAATCTTTCAAGACGAGGAGACTTCATTCGGCTCGCCGAGAAAATGGCCTATCAGTAATGAGAAATGGGCTGTACATTTTTAAAACACATCAAACCGGCAATTAGTTTCAAATTTATTTTCTTCATTCCGAGATTTTAAATTGCATTGATTTTTATGCATGGACAATTTGTTGGATTTTATATTGATATACAAATATTTTTAAAATCAGTTTGAATGTGACTCGAAATTTCAGGATTAAAAACAGTTCAGACCGCACCGAAATATGCAAAAATTCGTATAATTTTTTAACCGTGGCCACTATATGGGCTGTAATGCTAACAAAAAGAATATGGGCTCCAAAAAACCATAAGAATTAGCAAATGGGCTGTAAATTATTAGAAATAATGGCAGATGGGCTATATGCTAATTTCCACAGATTTGAGGCATTCCTAAAAAAAAGGTTGACGCACAAGAAGTGATTTTTGGATTTCCATCCAACGACCGTCGTGCTTCTTCAATCTCTGCTCTTCCTGCTCGAGCCGCTCAAACAAGCGCCGGTGGGACTGCCTGCTCCCTCCTCCCCGCGGCCGGGTGTGCTGCCGCGCAGGCCTCACCGCCCCACCGTACTCCCATCGCTGGCCTAGCCAGCCCTCTACTAACCCACACCTGCTGTTATTCTCCGGCGACGGCAGACGAACCAGTAAATCCTCGTACAGTCGTACCCCCCACCGTGTGGGAAACAACTGCCGAGTCTTCCCTGGCTCTTTGTCGTTCCCTTCCTAGGCCTCACCGTCGTCCACCGCCCTGGTGCTCTCGGCGCGGCCTGGTCAATGTGGTCAACGACCGACATGCATCTGAAGTGGACTGTACGTGGAGAGGCTGACAACTGGATCCATGGCCGCATGCAAGGAAATGCCTCCTTATTACGCGCAAAATAATGAATCCTCCACTTGACATCTGGGACCCACCGGAAGGGCCTCTGTATTTCGCGAAAAAAACATTACCGCCACTGACAGCTCGGACCCACCAGCTATATCTTCGCACGCAAGAAAGTGCCTCCTTATTACGCACCAAGAAATGAATACTCCCCCTGCTAGCTGGGACCCAGTATAGTGGCAGGCTGACTTGTGAGCCTACTAAGTTGACGGGGACGGAGGGCTTTGTCAACTTAGTCAATATGCACGATTCTAGCTCTAGTGACCATACGATGTCCATCTAACGACCGTAGTGATTCTTCAACCTCTGGTCTTCTTGCTCCAGCCGCCCAAACCAGCGCCGGTCGTGCCTTGTGCTCCTGCCTCCCGTTGCTGGCTATGATGCGGCGGAGGCCTCACCGCCACCTACTACTCCCACCGCTGGCCAGGCCATCCCTCTACTCACCCACATCCCCTGTTATTCTGCGGCGACGGCAGCATCACACCGCAGCGAACAAGCGAACCCTCATACTCCTCTACGCGTGGGCATCCAGTGTCGCGTCTTCCCTGGCTCCGAGTCGTCCCCTTCCTAGGCCTCGCCGTCGTCCACCGCCTTGGTGCTCTCGGCGCGGCGTGGTCAATGTGGTCAACCACCAACTTCCATCAGAAGAGTGCTGTACGTGGAGAGGCTGACAGCTGTGTCCACGGTAGCCGCAAGGAAGTGCCTCCTTATTACGCACAAAATAATTATTCATGTATCTGACAGCGGGGACCCACCGGACGGGCCACCTTATTTCACGAAAAAACATTTCCCCCCTGACTGCTGGGACCCACCAGTTACATCTTCGGACGCAAGGAAGTGCGTCCAGGCAAAAAAAATGAATCGCCCCCCTGACTGCTGGGACCCACCAGCTATATTTTCGCATGCAAGGAAGTGCCTGACAGTCGGGACCCACCTAGTCAAAGCGTACGTAGCGTTGCCATTTTGGTTGCAAACGTGTACGCACATACTGGTCGATGTAGAGCACGCACGTGTCGTAGTTGAGGCGTGCATGTAACATGTACACGTACGTACAGCGACCAGTGTGCAAGAAAGAAAATACGGCCACGGACATGCATACGGGCGGGGTGTCGAACGCCTACTCGCGCGTACGTATGGCCAGGGCTCGTGTACATGGCTGGGTTGGAACGGAGAAACAGCGTCCTCGTCGTGTTCATGGGGAGCCAACCGGCTGGGTCATAACGGAATGCGTAGTCATGTTCACCGGGAGGGCTTGGACGGAACAGCCGATGGAAACGAGGCCTGGCGTACCGCAGAACGGAGGAAACGGCCTTGTGTTCGACCGGCCACGTTCGAAATGGGATCGTGTTCATCGGGAGGGGTCTGGTGTACCGCAAAACGGAGGAAATGGACCTCCTACGGTCGAAACGGGGGTCCTGTTGATCGGGAGGGGTGTGGCGTACCGCAAAACGGAGGAAACGGACTTGTGTTGGAGCGCTACGGTCGAAACGGGGGTCATGTTCATCGGGAGGGATGTGGCGTACCGCAAAACGGGACTCCACGGGATACTGTTCATCTCCACCGTCGACCCCCTCCAGCCTCCACGGGCTACTGTTCATCCACCGTCGACCTCCTCCAGCCTCCACCTGCGACTATTCATCCACGGGCTCCTGTTCATCCAGCCTCCACCGTGCGCTACTCCACCGGCTACTATTCAACCAGCCCTCTCCACGGGCTCCTGTTCAACCACCCCTCCACGGGCTACTGTTCATCCAGACCTCCACCGTCTACTGTTCATCCAGCACTCCACGGGGTGGTCCTGTTCATCCAGCCCTCCACGGGGTCCTGTTCATCCAGCCCCAATCGGCTCGATCGATCGGGGTCCTGTTCATCCAGAGGCAACACCACGGGGTCCTATTCATCCACCCCCACCGGGAACTGTTCATCCAAACCCCCCCAGCGACGCTCCTTGTTCATCCAGAGGCAACACCACGGGGTCCTGTTCATCCACCCCCACCAGGAACTGTTCATCCAACCCCCCCCCCAACAATGCACACTGTTCATCCAGAGGCAGCATCGATCGGCTTCAGTTAGCAGCAGTAGTGAAGGAATCGCTCGATCGGGTTCAGTTAACAGCCATCGATCGATCGCTCGGGTTCAGTAACGTGTAGCCTGCAGTGCAATCGCTCGGTTTCAGTTAGAGCCCAACGCCTCGCTCGGGTTCAGTTAGAGCACAACGCCTCACACCCACGCGCGGCCCCGACCACCCACCGTAAGCGGGAACACCCCGATATTTTCCTCGCCTTCACTTCTACCACGGTTTTTTCCGTCATGGACGGCCCAAAGAATGTCATGCAGCTGCATGTCCGGCCCGCCCAGGAGGAAAAGCCCATTTTCTGTCATGATTTTTTGTCATAGAAGTAGGACCCCGCCACATCTATGATGATACCATGTTTTGTCACAATTATTGTCATAGAAGTGTCATAAGTATGATAGAAAAACAATTCGTTCGGCCCAAAATGTCACGGATGTGTCTTTTTTTTGTAGTGACCACATGCTATCAATTCTAATATGTCGCAAGTTATTGATTATGCTACTTTTGCTACGAATGATGCTTATGAAGATGCTAGTACCTTGCTTGATAATGATGATGTGCGACTTGGTGAATTTCTTGATGAACAAATTGCTAGAGTTATACAACATGATGTTGTTGAATTTGATGATGAACTTAAAACTGAAACTCCTGAAACACCTGCTAGAACTGGGCTTGCTAGATATGAATTGCCTAAGGTACCAGAAGGTTATGTTATGAGTGAAGAATCAACTAGAGAGATTCTTGCTTGCAATGATAGAGATGATCTAGAGAAATTACTATGCAAGTATAAAGAAAAGTCTCTGAATGCTAGAATGAAATGTGATCCTAAGTTTGCTACTTAACCTATCTATATTGCTGATAAGGATTATGAATTCTCTGTCGACCCAAAGTTAATTACTTTGGTTGAATCTGATCCTTTCCATGGTTATGAAACTGAAACTGTTGTGGCACATCTTACTGAGTTGATTGATATAGCTACCCTTTTTACTCATGATGAGAAAACTCGCTACTACTTTATTCTCAAATTATTTCCTTTCTCATTAAAGGGTGATGCTAAAGCTTAGTACAATACTCTAACTCCTGGTTGTGTGCGTAGTCCCCAGGATATGATTTATTACTTCTCTAAAAAATATTTTCCTGTTCATAAGAAACAAGATTCCTTACAGGAAATATTTAACCTTGTTCAAACTAAAGAAGAGAGTCCCCCACAAGCTTGGGGGAGGCTTTGCCATTTACTTAATGCTTTGCCTGATCATCCACTTAAGAAAAATGAAATACTTGATATCTTCTATAATGGACTAACCGATGCTTCTAGGGACTTCCTAGATAGTTGTGCTGGTTGTGTTTTCAGGGAATAAACTATTGCTCAAGTTGAAGACTTATTGAATAACATATTGAAAAATTATGATGATTGGACTCTTCCTGAAACACCGCCTAAACCCACTCCGAAGAAGAGGGGTATATTATATATCAGTCCCGAAGATACGTAAGAGGCAAAGAAATCTATGAAGGAAAAAGGTATTAGAGCTGAGGATGTTAAAATTTACCTCCTATTGAAGAAATACATGGGCTTAACACACCACCACTGCCTAAGGTGGTAGAGGTAAATTCTCTTATGAAGTTCAATGAAAATGACAATCCTCACAATATGCATCCTAGCCAATGCCTTTATGATTTTGAAAACTATATTAGAAAACAAGATCACTTCAATGCAAATGCTATGAAACAATTGAAATATAATTCGGATATGATTGCTCGCTTGAGTGACTTGTCATTTAGAATTTCAAATGATGTTAGAGGTGTTGGAAAACATGCTTCTATGGTTCAAACCCAGTTAGAACAAGTTGCTAAATCACGAAGAGAATTACTTGATGAAATGAATCATAATATGCATGACTTTGTTGTTAGAGTTGCAACTAGAAGACATAGAATGACTCAGGAACCACTTTATCCCAAGGGACACCCAAAAAGAGTTATACAATATTCACAAAGAGATAACACCAGTGCACCTAGTCCTTCTAGAAACAAATAGAAAAAGAAAAAAGATAGGACTTTGCATGCTTCTAGTGAACCTGAAATAGAGAAACCTCCTGATAATAATAATGAAACTTCTATCTCAGATGCTGAAACTCAATCTGGTAATGAACACTCACCTAGTGATAATGAAAAAGATAATGATGAGGTTCATGAAGACACTCAACCAAATAATGAAAAAGAACCAGATAATGATGTTGAGATAGAACCACATGTTGATCTTGATAACCCACAAACTAAAAATAAAAAGTATGAAAGAGACTTTGTTTCTAGGAAACACGGTAAAGAAAGAGGACCGTGGGTTCAAAAACCTATGCCTTTTCCACCCAAGTCAACTAAAAGGAATGATTTGAATGCTTTGGTGAGATGCCGAGGCCAGTCTTTTTGCGTACTCGCTTGACTGATATCTTGAAAATGCCTCCTTATGCAAAGTATATGAAAGACATCATCACAAATAATAGGAAAATACCGGAAGCTGAAATATCCACTATGCTTGCTAATTATACTTTTAAAGATGGAGTACCTAAAAAACTTGGAGATCCGGGAATACCAACTATACCTTGCTCTATCAAAAAGAATTATGTGAAAATTGGTTTGTGTGAGTTAGGAGCTGGTGTTAGTGTTATGCCTTTCTCTTTATATAAAAGACTTGACTTGAATAAACTCACACCTACTGAAATATCTTTGCAAATGGCTGACAAGTCCACTGCTATACCTATTGGTATCTGTGAGGATGTGCCCGTTGTTCTTGCTAATGTTACTATTTTGACTGACTTTGTTATACTTGAGATGCCCAAGGACGACAACATGTCGATTATCCTTGGTAGACCCTTCATGAATACTACAGGGGCTGTTATTGATTGCAATAAAAGTAAGGTAACTTTTCATATTAATGGTAATGAGCATACGGTGCACTTTCCGAAGAAACAATTCCAAATGAATGGTATTAATGTTATTGAAAAATCTCCGACAATCACTATTGGAAGTTTTCAAATACCTCTACCTACTGCCAAAAAGAAATATGAAATGCTTATTGTTGGGGCGATGCAAATCCACATTGAATAAATAGCTACTCTTGGTGCTGTTGTAGATGTGCTTGCATGTTCAATTCTCAGTGTTCTAAGTAGTTTGAATGCTTGCTATGGCCTATATGTATCCCTAGGAGTAGTTGTTATTAGTTTTGTGAAGTTCTGTTGGAGAAATAATGTGAACTAAAAATTCAGATTTTTGTTCATCGGAAAAATTGTACGCGGACATTATGAACTTCTTTGGAAGGAGTTGTTCGAGGAGACGATCCTCGGGGGCATCTTCTAGTGACAGTTCTGCTCGCCGGTCTTATGTTGAACCAAGCGAAAGTTCCACGCGAGATGCTGCCACCAAAACTTGCTTATGGCCTTGTGATGAGTATATGATGCAAGTGGGCATCAAAGAGGAATTCGAGCAATATGTTCACAATGCCGGTCTCGGTCCCTACCTCTCAGATAAGTGTGTACAGCGCCATCTTCTCACTGAATCATTTTTCAAAAGTTTAAAATATTTTCCACGTGAGTCTAGGGTGTCGTTTGTGCTTTATGAGAATCCATTTACTATTCCACTAGAGAACTTTGCTTACCATTGCAAACTTCCATTTTGGGGTTCGCTTGATGAGCCAGCAAAGGCTGAGTATGAGTCTTTCTTGACTAGCCTTTGTTACGGTGAAAATAGGGCAGTGAGACAAGGAAGAATAAAGAGCATTCACTTTCCCGCAATTCAGTACCTTGCATTATTTAACGGGAAATGCATAGTAGGCAAACAAGACTGTAGCATACTTCGTGCTCCAGACTTGAGCCTCATTCACACTGCTCTCACTGGTGAAAGGAATTATAACCTTGGAGAAATTGTTGCACGTAGACTTTATCATAACGTCAAAAGTGGATGGTTCTATGGTGGAATATATGCCACACGTTTAGCACGAGGGCTGGGTGTTTCACCTTTGCCTTTTGATCCTATCCTCCCTACTTGGTATATATATTTTGATCCTCTAAAAGAGCATAAGATTCTCTCGTGAAGGGCTGACAACTTCACTTATAATTTGTTGTTTAACCAATCACATATTGTGGACACATATTGGCCTGCGCCTGCTCTGTTTGATTATAACAGCAAGGAAAGGTATTTTGTTCTTGAGAGCGAGGCCCGAGCTCACAATGCAGCGGTATTGGCGGCACAGCGTGCTGAGGCATCCGCACCGAGAGCCTCTGTGAGCTACTACCCCCCAGGCTACTGATCGATTACCAACTTAGGCCAAAATCCTAAGCTTGGGGGAGTACGTGTTTCTCACCGACATTATATTCGTGTCCACTTATTCTATTTGTCGGTGTTCACACTTTTTCATTGTATTATCCATGCTTAGATTTATTTTCTTGCTTTCTTCTTGTGTGTTTGAAAAACTTTAGAAAAGCCAAAAAAATAGTTGTAGTAATTTACTTTCTATGCATGCTTAGTAGTAGCGTTAAAAAGAAAATCCAAAAAGATTTCCTTGTTCTTCTTTTGCTTGTTGGGAGCTATCGTGGATGTGTCACGGCAGATGTCCTCGTGAAAAGGACTTAGTCGTGAGGCCAACGCATCTATGTGGTAGCTTGAGAGGGGTTGAGCGGGACGAGAGACGCGAGGTTTTACCCAGGTTTGGCCCCTCACGGTGGAGGTAAAAGCCTACATCCTGCTTCATTGATATTGAAGATGATGATCACAATTACAAGGGTGCTCTATCTCGAGAGCTATTGACTTGTCTGTCTAAACCTAACTCGTGAAACTTGTCCCTCTTGGGGTGCCCTGGCCCTCCTTATATAAGTTGCAGGGGCGGTGTTACATGAATAGTCCTAGTAGGATTAGGATTACTCTATTACAAGTGGAGTCCTAGTCTTGCTTCCTTTGTACGAGAATATTCCTTATGCCTTTCATCTTAAGTCGACCCACCATAACATAAGCCGACCTCCCCACGAGCCGCCTTCTGGGCCGTTGGGTCATGTCGATCGTCTGACCCGCCCGCCGGGTTACTAATGAGCCGGAGGTTTGGGCGGGTCCCTAGTGAGTCGCCAAGTATAAGCCGGGTCTCTGGTGAGTCGCCAAGTTCGGCCGGGTTATATTCCCGTCCGGGTCATACCGCGGGGTATATCCCCGACATTAGCCCCTAGTTTAATTTGGATTTATCCATGTTAAATTCATCCTTCAAAATAAACACAAGAACAAACTTGATAGGGTGTGCTCCAAATTGAAAGTTTTTCTGAGCCGGCACCTGATCAACCTTAAGTCCTTGTCATTTCCCTCTTCTGGAAAGTCTGGGTCAATAGACCAGCTTCATAGTCAATTTGCTGTCATTGTCTTATAGAAAAATATTATAAAGAATAATCTAATTTGACAAAAATATTGGTCTTGAAATACTCATCTGTTTTTCAGCGGGCTTGAAGATGTAGATCTTGCCAATTTATGATTATGAAAATTGCCGGTTTGTAAATATTGATGGCACCGGGCCATAATTGTTGTTAACATGAAGCTTGAAAATGTATCTCTCTTATATGCATATCACTTGTAGCCCCCAAGTCTTAAGAAGGGAGCGTAGTGACCGCTTAAAACTTGCTTCAATATAAATGTTGCAACCTTGAAAAAATCTAGGTTGTTAATCTCAGTCACTAGTCAAAACTGAATATTCCACATATGTAGCCCCCAAGTGCCAGGTTGTCATGCTTCCAGCAACCTGGGACTTGTAACTGCCTTATGCTCATAAAAACTTCAATCAGTGTATCCCTTAAGGGCCGGCTCAGTAAGATAATACTGAGCTGGGACATTATATATACTTCACTTGAAAATAACATCATATGATGTAGCCTCCATCGTAGGGCTTGAACGACGTCCATAAGGTTAAGAACTTTGTACTCTACCAACTGAGCAATGAACCCTTCAATATAATGGATTAAGGCTTGTGTACCTTGAATTATTGACAGCAGCAATTAGTAGCCCCCAAGGGCCGGCTCATTACGATTTGATGAGTCGGGTCTTCAATGAGGCAAGTAAGAAATGACCTTGCATTAGCCCCCAAGTGCCATGGTGCATGCTGGAAGTGACATGGGACTTGCATATATAATGTAATCTCAACTTGAATAATGTAGCCCCCAAGTGCCTGGTCGTAAGCCTGCAGCGACTCGGGACTATTCCTTCCATTGTAGAATAAATCATATCCGTTGATAAAATAATAGCCATTGCGCTAAAGCGACTTTGAAAACCTCAATCATAATATTGGTTATTGATAACCATAATAAAAATCCAGCTTGTAGGCTATTAAAGATTGGAATAATATAATCCAATGATTTATAAGTGCATGATTCCAATGGCGCAATCCAAATATATACTAGAGACTTAACGTCCAAAGCCAGACCTGGTTAATAAACTCCAAATATGCTCACGAGGGTAGTAACGCTATGTTCTCTTTGGTGAATACACCTATGTTTGAACAGGAGGCCCCCACGTGCTTTGTAACCACGCCGTATGAGCCGGACCAAGAGGGATATTCACAGCTATGCTCAATGAGCAGGAAGCCCCCAGGTGGTTTATGGCTTTGAGCCAATCAAGAGGGATATTCACAGCTATGCTTCAAATATGAGCAGGAAGCCCCCAAGTGATCATAAGTGTGGCATTGAGCCGATCAAGAGGGATATTCACAGCTATGCTTCAAATATGAGCAGGAAGCCCCCAAGTGACCGTAAGTGTGGCATTGAGCCGATCAAGAGGGATATTCGCAGTTATGCTTCAAATATGAGCTGGAAGCCCCCAAGTGACCATAAGTGTGGCATTGAGCCGATCAAGAGGGATATTCACAACTATGTTTCAAATATGAGCAGTAAGCCCCCAAGTGACCATAATAAGATATGCCCATGAGGCAGGATACCCATGTTTGAACCGCGTATCATGGCAGCAGGTCCTCTTCGGCAACCTTTAACTTTTTGCAAGAGATAAATTCTTCCTGATCCGGCATTTTAAACCGGATATTGAGAGCTTCAAAGCTTTGTAGGAATTATATTTTCCTTGATCCGAATTTTGATCCGGAATCTTCATTTTGAGCCGGAGATTTTCTGACGGCCTTTAAATTTTCATCAATATAACAACAGCCTCCGTGATCGGGTTATTTTTCCCTCCAATGACCAGGAGTTCTTGAATCTGCTTTAAACTGGCAATGATTTACTGAGTCATGTCATCGTAGCCCCTGAGTCTCAAGGTGACATGAAAACCGGGCAGCTCAGAACGAACCCGCCGGGTCAGATTGACCCCTTTTTATTTTAAACAAGTGCCTAAGCCCACCGGGTCAACTTCCCCTTCTTCTCTTACTTCTCCCTTGCCCGTACCAATGAGACAAGGCTGCCCCCATGGGCGGCAGATGCAAGAGCGTGGTGGAGATGGGCCATCGAGGCGCTGAGGTAGGTTCCACTACAAAAAAAAGACACATACGTGACATTTTGGGCCGAACGAAATTTTTTCTGTCATACTTATGACACTTCTATGACGATAATTGTGACAAAACCCGGTATCATCATAGATGTGGTGGGGTCCTACTTCTATGAAAAAAATCATGATAGAAAATGGGCTTTTCGTCCTGGGCGGGCCGGAGACGCAGCTGCATGACATTCTTTGGGCCGTCCATGCTGGAAAAAACCATGGTAGAAGCAAGTGCGAGGAAAATATCGGGGTGTTCCCGGTTACGGTGGGTGGTCGGGGCCGAGCGATGCGCGTTTCTCTCATACACGCACGCGCGTGGGTGCGAGGCGTTGGGCTCTAACTTAACCCGAGCGAGGCGTTGGGCTCTAATGAACCCGACCATTTGCACTACAGGCTACGCGTTACTGAACCCGAGCGATCGATCGATGGCTGTTAACTGAACCCGATCAAGTGATTCCTTCGCTACTGCTGCTAACTGAAGCTGATCGATGCTGCCTCTGGATGAATAGTGAGCGTTGTTGGG
This sequence comes from Aegilops tauschii subsp. strangulata, assembly GCF_002575655.3. Taxonomy (NCBI): domain Eukaryota; kingdom Viridiplantae; phylum Streptophyta; class Magnoliopsida; order Poales; family Poaceae; genus Aegilops; species Aegilops tauschii. Next base: position 111,158,940 of record NC_053041.3, read on the forward strand.
GTGGTTTGGATGAACAGTTCCCGGTGGGGGTGGATGAATAGGACCCCGTGGTGTTGCCTCTGGATGAACAAGACCCCGACCGATCAAGCCGGTTGGGGCTAGATGAACAGGACCCCGTGGAGGGCTAGATGAACAGGACCACCCCGTGGAGGGCTGGATGAACAGTACACGGTGGAGGGGTGGATGAACAGTACCCCGTGGAGGGGTGGTTGAACAGGAGCCCATGGAGAGGGCTGGTTGAACAGTAGCCGGTGGAGTAGCGCGCGGTGGAGGCTGGATGAACAGGAGCCCGTGGATGAACAGCCGCAGGTGGAGGCTGGAGGAGGTCGACGGTGGATGAACAGTAGCCCGCGGAGGCTGGAGGGGGTCGACGGTGGAGATGAACAGTATCCCGTGGAGTCCCGTTTTGCGGTACGCCACACCCCTCCCGATGAACAGGACCCCCGTTTCGACTGTAGCGCTCCAACACAAGTCCGTTTCCTCCATTTTGCGGTATGCCACACCCCTCCCGATCAACAGGACCCCCGTTTCGACTGTAGGAGGTCCGTTTCCTTCGTTTTGCGGTACGCTAGACCCCTCCCCATGAACAGGATCTCGTTACGAACGTGGCCGGTTGAACACAAGGCTATTTGCTCCATTCTACGGTACGCCAGGCCTCGTTTCCATCGGCTATTCCGTCCAAGCCCTCCCGATGAACACGATGACGCATTCCGTTCTGACCCAGCCGGTTGGCTCCCCATGAACACGACGACGCAGTTTCTCCGTTCCGACCCAGCCATGTACACGAGCCCTGGCCGTACGTATGCACGAGTAGGCGTTCGAGACCCTGCCCATATGTACGTACATGGCCGTATTTTCTTTCTTGCACACTGGCCGGCTGTACGTACCAGTATGTACGTACACGTTCGCGACCAGAATGACAACGCTACGTACGCTTCGAACAGGTGGGTCCCGATTGTCAGGCACTTCCTTGCCTGCGAAGATGTAGCTGGTGGGTCCCAGCAGTCATGGGGGCGAATCGTTTTTTTTTTGCCCGGAAGCACTTCCTTGCATGCGAAGATGTAGGTGGTAGGTCCCAGCAGTCAGGTGGAAATGTTTTTTTCACGAAATAAAGTTGCGCGTCCGGTGGGTCCCTGCTATCAGGTGGAGGAATAATTATTTTGCGCGTAATAAGGAGGCACTTCCTTGCGGCCGCCGTGGCCCCAGCTGTCAGCCTCTCCACGTACAGTACTATTCTGATGGAAGTCGTTCCTTGACCACGTTGACCACGCCGCGCCGAGAGCACCAGGGCGGCGGACGACGGCGAGGCGTAGGAAGGGGACGACGCGGAGCCGGGGAAGACGCGGCAGTGGAACACTACAAGAAATATGTCCACTTGTGACCTTCTGTTATTGACCCTAGAAGAATTGGTCATAAATTTATGACCATTTTAGACCAATTGGTCAAAAGCTGTTCGGGGGGCTCCAAACCCTAACCCGCAACGACCATTCTGGTCAGAAAGGTCGTAATTTGATTAGAGGAAATGGTCGTAAAGCGGGAAGCACTGTCCACTGCCTCACGCCTAGCTGATAACGACCAATATAAAATGGTCACTATGCTTGAGTTTGAATGAATTAGGATGATTAGGCAGCCACCTCAGCAACCTCGCATATGTGTCACTGTCTAGGTGTCATTTTTTCTTAAATGTTAATATTCAACAGACAGACGGGGCACACACTGATAGGCAGGACCCATTTGACAGGTGGGGCCGAGCGCTTAATTCGCCCAAAAAAGATGCGTGAGGCGAGACTCGAACCCACGACCTTGCGCTTGGATCGCTCGCTTGCTACTGCTGGGCTAGAGAGGGACAGTTGCTCATGTATGGGAATTTATCTATACGTTATATAAAACTATGGCTCTCTCGTATCATTGACAAGTGGGACCTTCCGACCAGGTGGCATCGAACAGAGGAACACTGACAGGCGGGACCCATTTGACAGGTGGGTGAGCGAGCGTTTAATTCCCTAAAAAATGTGCGCCAGCGGGGACTCGAACCCACGACCTGGCGCTGGGTTCGCTCGCTCGGTACCGCTGGGATAGAGAGAGATTGTTGCTAATGTATGGGTAGTTTTCTATATAGTATATAAAACCACGACTCTCTCGTATCAGTGACAAGTGGGACCTTCCGACCAGGTGGCGGCGGGTGGCATCGAACAGAGCAACACTTAGCGTTTTTCTAGGTCTTCCGACCAGGTGGCGGTGGGCGGCGGCCGAAGCAACCCGTAGGGGCGGGGCCGGTGGGCGGCGGGTGGCGGGCGGAAGCAACCATCAGGGGGCGGACAAGGGCAGGGCCGGCGGCCGAAGCAACCAGCAGGGGCTGCTTGCCTTGCCCACGACCTCGCCGCAGGTGACCTCTCCCAGGGCCTCGCAGCGAAAGCAACCAGCAAGGGGCGGGCCGGAGCCGGGGGCGGGGCCGGCAGCGGAGGTAACCAGCAGGGGGCGGAGGCGAGGCAGGGCGTGGAGGCGAAGCGACCAGCAGGGGCGTGGGCGACCGACGGTGGTGGGGCGGGGGCAGGAACGGCGTCCTCGCCCACGAAAGGAGAGGCTCGCCAAGCATGGGGGACTCGCCGCCGACGCAAGCACACCTCCCGGTATGCACCCCTCACCTCTTCCCCCATCTCCTCTCTCATTGTCTGCACCTCGTCACCCGAGCATGGATTTTAGTGGTAGATGGATTTCAGTCAAATATTCTTCAGCATAGATGAATTTTGTTGATGCACTGTTAGGAGTTAGGAGATAGCTTGCTTGTTTGGTAGATATTGCATAGATGAATTTTCGTGATGTACTGTGAGGAGTTCTTCAGCTTGTTTGTTAAGGATTCTTCAGGCCTTGTTCGGTTATGATTTGGGGGGAATTTGAGCTAGATGGCCTCAGTTGTTCTTCAATTGTTTGTCTACAGATTGTTAGGATTATAGTAATTGTAATTGATAGAAACAACATAGTATTTTTTAGGAGCTAGCTAGCTTGGTCTTCCCAGAAACATGATCCTTCCAAATCTTGGTTTGGTTTAATTTGAATTAGCCTTCTCTGCAACATAAATTCATGCCAATTTCTTTGTTGGTTTGATTTATAGTTTGGTTTGTTTCAATGTTGTGGTTAGGAAATTAGGATATAAAATTTTCTGGATTTTTAGCTGCCCTTACTGCCATCCATTTTCATTAATTAATCTTGATGCACTTAGATTGATTTGCTAAGTTGCAACAATTTGTTGTCTTTGGCAGATGGACAGAAGTTGGATTAGAAAAGGAGTTAGAAAGTTTTCGAAAGAACATATGAAAGGAGTTGATGATTTCATGGCATTTGTTTGGGCAAATTTTGCCAACAATACTCACATTCTTTGCCCATGATGTGAATGCCTCAACCGTCCAAGAATGGCTCAAGGAAGAGTGGAAGATCATCTGCTTCTGAATGGGATGTCCAGCACATATGATAGATGGATATATCATGGGGAACCTTTAGACGAACAACCTCAACATTTTGAAGCTGATACACAGACCCCTCATATGATGGGTGGGGGTGATGCTGGCATTGATTTCATGGAAAAGGTTTTGCGAGATAATGCTGGTTTGGGGGAAGAGGATGGTCATGAAGATGATAGGATTCCTGACCTATTGAAGGATTTGTACGATGCTGAAGATCATGCTGATGGACAGAAGTCGTTGTTTGCTGAGGTGTTAGAGGAGGCGAAGCGCGCAGGTCATGAAGGGGATAAATTTTCAAGATTTACCTTCACCGTGATGTTACTCCACATCATGTCTTTCTACCGGATTAGCAATGCTGCATTCAATGCAATACTCCGCCTTTTGAGCTTGCAATTCCCTGATAGTTGTGGTCCCAGATCTTATGATGAAGCATTGAGCATAATCCGCAGGCTGGGGTTAGGTTATGTGTTAATACATGTGTGCCCAAATAACTGTGTCTTGTTTCGGAAGGATTTAGCAAAGCATGACAACTGTCCAGAATGCAATGCCTCTAGGTGGAAAGATGCTGATGGGAAGAACTCAATACCGGAGAAGGTACTGAGGCACTTTCCATTGATACCAAGGCTGCATCGGATGTTCATCTCGAAGAAATCATCGCGTGAGGTACAGTGGCACAAGCTGAAGCGGCAACCTGTGGACAATGAGCTGAGCCATCCAGCGGACGGAGAGGCATGAAAAGGGTTTGACTGTATACATTTAGATTTTGCTGCAGATCCAAGGAACATAAAACTTGGCATTGCCACAGATGGGTTTAATCCGTTTGGGAACATGAGCACGTCTTATAGCATGTGGCCAATTTTTGTGGTGCCGTACAACCTGCCACCATGGGCATGCATGGATCAGTCCAACTTCATGATGTCATTGCTTATCCCGGTTCCAGTGTCTCCAGGAAAGGATTTTGATGTCTTTATGGAGCCCCTCGTAGAAGAACTGCTCCAGCTCTGGACTGGTGTACCTACATACGATGCCTTGAGTCCGGAAGAAAAGTTCAATCTACGTGCTGCAATCATATGGTCCATCCATGATTTCCCGGCTCTGCACACTCTGTTTGGCAGGATCACAGTGGGTTATAAGGCCTGTGTCCATTCTGACAAAGACCGTTACACAAAGAGAATAAGGAGCAAGATCTGCTATATTGGGCACCGCCGCTTTCTTCCCCGAAACCATCGCTGGTGAAGAAGCAAAGATTTTAATGGTGAGAATGAAACCCGTGACAAGCCAGCTAAATTCACTAAAGAAGAGCTGGAGCAGCAACTTGAAAAGGTGAAAGATGTGAGACCAAGAAAGCTTGCAAAGAAAAGAAAGCGTGAGGAAGGTCAATGTTGGGACCAGAGGTCTTGTTTGTGGGACCTGCCATACTAGGCTGATCTGAAATGAAGGCATAATCTCGATGTAATGCACATTGAGAAAAACATATGCGAGAATCTGCTAGGGACGTTTCTGAACATTGAAGGGAAGACAAAGGACACGGTTAGTTCTAGGCTTGATTGGGAGGACATGGGCATAAGAGAAGATTAGCATCTACAACACAATGAAGATGAAGATTCATTTGAAATGCCACGAGCATGGTATACAATGAGTAAAGAACGAAAGCTTGCATTCTGTGAATTCCTAAGAGCGGTGAAATTTCCAGATGGTTATACTGCTAACCTAGCAAAGTGTGGTACTTCTGATGGATTCAAGCTTTCAGTACCGAAAACCCATGATTGTCACATCCTCCTCCAAAGGATTTTACCGGCGGGCCTCCGAGGAATCATGGACAAGGATATATATGAAGCGGTTGCTGAGCTGGAAAATTTCTTTAGAGAACTGTGCTGCAAAACACTCAAGTTAACTGTCATGGAAAGACTTGAAAAAGAAATCCCAATTATTCTTTGCAAGCTCGAGAAGATTTCCCCTCCAGCTTTCTTCACCGTGATGGTCCATTTGGCGGTGCACTTACCAAAAGAGGCAATGCTTAGAGGCCCTGTGCAATACGGCTGGATGTACCCAATCGAAAGAAGGCTGCTTACTTGTAAGCGTTATGTGCGAGACACGGCAAGACCTGAAGGTTCTATTGCTGAAGCATATGTCATTGACGAGTGCTTGAATTTTTGCTCTAGATACTTTGGCGATGTGGAAACAAGATGGAACCGGCCGGGAAGAAATAGAGAGCGGTCTGATTCGCAAAGTGGTGATGTCTCTGCTTTCAACCATGGTGTGAACTTTCTTGGAGCCTCACAATACTTGGAGGCTGGTGATGAGTATGACAAGATGGTTTGGTATGTGCTCAGCAATTGCGCCGAGGTTCTATCATATATCGAGTACATTATATCTTGTGCACTCATTATATTTTTTTGCTTGGGTTGGCACCTGCCTAATGCTTTAATTCACATGTTTTGTTTGCATTGCAGGAAATGCAAGGAAGAGTTAAACCAGGAAGAAAGCAAGATCAATGTTGATAAAAGGGTTGCCAAGGGGTTTGCTAATTGGTTTAAGAATCATGTGAGATCTTTAGCCACATGTTTGATGTTTTCTGTGTTATTCACCAATTGTTAAATAACATTGTTAGCTAAATGGTTTATTTGTGCAGATTGGAAAGTTGCATGAGGAGAAGAAGGTCAGTGATGATCTATTTGCTTTCGCATGCTTACCGGATAAGCGAGTGAGAGTGTATTCAGCATGCATTGTTGACGGTGTCCGGTACCACACCGTTGACCGCGAGGAAAAAAGGAAGACACAGAATAGTGGAATCGTCACTGAGGGGTCACATGATCGTGAGATCATTGACTTCTATGGTCAGTTGAGAAGCATCATAGAGTTGCAGTACAACTCTAGTGGAGGCATCCATCGCTCGGTTGTCTTATTTCGCTGTGACTGGTTTGAGCTTCGTAGCAAAAAGAAGAGAGACTCTTTTGTCAAATATGATGGCCACTTCAAAAGCATCAACACTGCAAGGTGCTGGTATAAGAGTGATTCCTTTATTCTAACAACACAAGCAACAATGGTGTTTTATCTGCCAGACACTCTTTTGCACGGAAAATGGCGAGTTGTGCAAAACTTTGATCACAGACACTTGTGGAGGGTGACTGAAACTGAAGTGGAAAAGGGCCCCAGTGATGGTGGACTAACATATCAAGATGATGACTCTACGGAAGTTCCGTTGCAAGCTAATGATGACTCTATGGAAGTTCCGGTGCAAAGCAGAGTGTGAACGGACCGGGAACGTGTGATCGTTGGTGCTGCAACAGTTGAAGGCATCAAGAAAAGAAGAAAGGGGGTAGCGGATGGACATGAGAGCGAGGATGAGGAAAACAGGACTGATCATACTATGCTGCAATATTGTAGTGATGATAAGGAAAACATGAGTGGGCATAGAGTTCCTTATTTTCGTATCGACGACGATGAGTAGCGAAGGTAAATTTGGTATCCTTGGTGATCTAATGCTATATTGTCTCCTTGGTAGTTGTTGTTGATGTGATCCTGGTGTAGTTTTTCTACTACAAATCTCTCCAGGTACCAAAATGCATGAGACTGTGTAGTGATGGAGAGGGAGATGATGGTTGAAGATACAATGCAAAATGATGTAGTTTTTGTGATCATAAAGTTTTGGTGATGGAAGATACAATGCAAAATGAAGATGTTGTTTTGGTGAACTGAAGATGCAAAATGCTGTTTTTTTGGTGACCTGAAGATGTTGTTTTTAGAGCTATTTTTTTGAAATGAAGATGTTGTCGTGTAAAATGCTGTTTTTTTGAACTGAGTAGTTTTGGTGACCATGTAGTTTTGGTTGTGATGTAAAAGTTTACAAAATGATGTGATCCTTAAGTTATTTTGAAGTGAAGATGTTGCTTTGATCACCAAAATTCTGTTTTGGGTTTGATCATGTAGTTTTCAGAGCTGTTTTGGTCAGAACTGAAGATGTTTCTTTAACTGAATTTTGCTTCAACTAAACATGGGCGCGCTCCATCAGACAGCTGTGAGCAAAAAAATTTGCGCGAGCGGGGACTCGAACCCACGACCGTGACCTCATTTTACTGTGTTTCTACCAGTTGGCTAGGAAGAGGCTACTAGTCTTCTCCTCTATGCCACCTCTTTGAAAATCATCAAACTAGTCAAGTATCAAACACACACCTCACTGGCAAGTGGGCCACTCGACCCACTCGCTGACAAATGAGCCATTTTGCTACTATACCGACTCCACCCTTTTCCCCCTGAGCTACCAAAAAAATATTGAGCGAGCGGGGGCTCGAACCCACGACCTGCCGCTTATTCCACTGTTTTTCCACCACCGCGCTAGTTAGTGGCTGTTGGTTTTGTGCTCTATGGTAACCCTTTTGAATATATCAAATACATCACTCACTGACAAGTGGACCCACTCCTCCTCTCCGTTATCCACTCGACCCACTCCTCCTCTCCGCCGCCGGCATCCCCTTCTCCTCCATCGATGGCTACGGCCTCCTAATGTATGAATCCGCCGACTCCTTCCTGTTCCTCTGCCTATTGATTAGATTAGGGTTCCGTGGCGCATGCTGATTAGGGTTCCTCTTCCTATTGATCCACCGAAGCAGATCCACGAGATCAATAGGAGGCCTGCACCTCTGCGTCCACGACACCCTCTGCAGTCGCCGTCCCCCCAGGTCCGTTCTGTTCCCCCCTCTGCAGATTAGGGTTCTTTGATTTGCTTGGGCTATTGGCTTAATTTGCTTTCAAAGATTATAAAGCTGTTCAGTTTTAAGCCAATAGCCTTCATGCGGTGTTCTGAATGCATGCTTCAGCAACTCAACTGAATCATTCTGTTACTATTTAATTTGCATTCAAATTTGATACTCCCTCTAATCCATTTAATTGTCACTGGTTTAGTACAACTCTGTACGAGATGGAGTATCTAATTGGTGTTTCTGATCTTAATTTTGGGCGCCTAGCTTGGTTTCCACATAGTACTATACTAGTGGACTGTAGGTTTGACTTGCCATGAGGAATTTTTGTTATTTTTGGTTGGGGTTAGATGCACTAGGTTGTGGTTAATTAAAGTATCAGGAAAGCTCAGTGACAGATTTGATGATGAAATCAACCTTGTTTGCCTCAATGTAGCTTGCAAGGCAATGCCTAATGTTGGCCTTCCTCTTTGGACTGTGACATAAATATACATGTAGTGCTGAAAAGTAGAAATGAGTGTGGTTTTGACTTGCCATGAAGAAATGTTGAAATTTATGATTAGGTTTGATGTAGTAGGTTGTACTCCCTCTGTAAAGAAATTTGTGCCTTAATACCTTTTCTGCCATTTATAGTAGATTTATAGATATGTTCAGATATGTTTATGCCAATGTTCAGATATGGATGGGTTTAGATAGGGATATTTTCTGTCATTTATGCCAATGTTCAGATATGTTCATTTATAGATATGGAACAATGTCCATTTATAGTAGATATGGTTCTAGCTGTGTTCTGGTCCATTTATAGTAGATTTTAGTGTTGTTGTTGTTGGTGGTCACCTAATGATGTTGTTGTTGTTATTTTTGTTGTGGTTACCTGATGGGTGCACATGATGTTGTTATTCTTGTTGCTGATGATGATTGCCCCTTTGCCAAGATATAGTAGGAGCAAATTGAGGCCATTGCCATTTATAGTAGTATTCCAAATTGAGGCCCTGGCAAACACATGTAGTAAATATTCTAATTTTTTGAAATGCTTGTTTCCTATTTATGTCCAGTCCCGTTGTTTAATTAACAATGCTGCTTTTCAGAGAAGTGAGATGGCTGGCTTGGAAGGTTTCGAGTTCTTCGAGATCGTAATTGAGAAATCTTGCAGTATGCAGGTATACTTATCATCACTCATTTCTTTATCATCACTCAGCTGTCCAGTGGTTGATTGGCACAATTAACCACTGTTGGACCCTCGTTGCAGAGGCTGCCTGACAAGTTTGCGAAGATGCTCGCCGGCCGTGAGCCCCACAAAGTGAAGCTGCGGGAGGCCGGCAGCGGGCTTCGCAGGCTGTGGGACGTGTTGGTGGTGTTCGATGGTGAAGGCTACATGTACCTAGGGCCCGGCCCATGAGCTACAGCTCGGGTTCTTCCTTGTCTTCCGCTACGACGCCGACGCCATGTTCACCGTGAAGATGTTTGACAACACCATGTGCCGCATGCACTACCAGCACGACGACGATGCCAGTAAGATCTCTGCCTATCTTCTTCCTGTCCTTTTAGCTTCCTCTACCTGCACGACGACAACACCATGTTCACACTTTGTTGCATTTGGCCAGGCAATGGGAGCAGCAGCGGGGATGACGAGAAGTAGAGCGGGGATGACGAGGAGCAGCCTATTCTGGCTGACGACACCCTTGCTATGATGGTGGCTGATGACGACCCTGCTATGGTGGTGGCGGATGACGACCTTGCTATGGTGGTGGCTGACGATGACCCTGCTATGGTGGTGGCGGACGACGACCTTGCTATGGTGGCTGACGACGACCTCGCGATTGTGGTGCCCAATGATGACCTCGCACTGGTGGTGCCTGACAATGACCTCGTGATGGTGGTGGCGCCTGCAATCCCACAGCTTGGCCACAGGACCATGCCAATTGTGGTAGAGGAGTATATCCGCGTTGGGATTCGCCACTCTGAGCACATCAGGTTGATGAAGGAGAAGAAGGAGGAGTGAAGATGTTAAGAAATGAAGTGGCAATGTTTAGCATGTTAGGTTTAAGCTTGTTACTGTAATCTGAACATGTCAATGTTAAGTATGTCAGGTTTAATTTTGTGCATGCTCATGGATGTTGTAGACAGTGTCATCTAAACATGTCAATTTCTTAATTATGAATATTCAGGTTGGTAATTAATGGGAATTGAAATTTTATATGCATGCTCATGGATGAAAGATAAAATTATGGGTTTTTGTGCATGCTCATGTATGAAACAATATAAGTTTCATCTTTTGAATGCTAAAAACATGAAACCCTAGCCACAGACGACCGCCCGCGACGAAATCGGCCAGTTTTTGAAAATACCGTAAAAACATCAAAACCCGTTTTTCATTTTTTTGAATGATAAAGACATGTGTTTTTCGTGAAGCGGCTACATGGAGGGTCACCCCAAACGGCGACATTCCATGTCTATCTAAAAGCATGCATTTCTGACCCTCCTAGCTACTCCCGGCCATTCAGACCACCTTCGGCCGATTCAGCTGGAACTGGCTGGAATTTGAACTGCGGGTCCTCCATAGCTTGCCCGTTATTTTTGCCAAAAATCATTTTTAGCTTCACAGGTAGGCATTTCATCAAAGAATCGACAACAGTTTGGCACGACTCAAACCCTAGCCACGGACGGCCGTCGCAACGAAATCGGCCGATTTTTGAAAACATCATAAAAAATTCAAAAATATTTAAAAAAATTCAAAAAAATGGGAGACCTCCACGTCACATCATCAAATGTGTCCTACCAACTAGAAAAAATACTGAACTTGCAATACCGGTGTTTTCTTGAAAAAGTGTTCTAAAAAACGACCTACCATGAACGAAGATTCATGGCTTGCAAGCCAAACTAGATATGATATGGTAATATGCCCAAATTTGGCACATGCCTCCATCTTGTGATGGCAAACAATGTTGCCAAAGCCAGGTTCCAACTTATTTAACAAAAAACCATTTTTCATTTTTTGAATGGTAAAGAGATGCGTTTTTCGTGAAGTGGCTACAAGGAGGGTCACCCCAAACGGCACCATTCCATGTCTATCTCAAAGTAGACCCTGTTTTACGGACGGTAGCCAAAAAGCATGCACTTCCGACCCTCGTAGCTACTCCCGGCCATTCAGACCACCTTCGTCCGATTCAGTTGGAACCGGCTGGAATTTGAACTGCGGGTCCTCCATAGCTTGCCCATTATTTTTGCCAAAAATAATTTTTAGCTTCACAGGTAGGCATTTCATCAAAGTATCGACAACAGATTGGCACGACTCAAACCCTAGCCACGGACGGCCGCCGCGACGAAATCGGCCGGTTTTTGAAAACATCGTAAAAAATTCAAAAAAAATCAAAAAATGGGAGACCTCCGCGTCACATCATCAAATGTGTCCTACCAACTAGCAAAAATACTGAACTTGCAATACCGGTGTTTTCTTGAAAAAGTGTTCTAAAAACGACCTACCATGAACGAAGATTCATGGCTTTCAAGCCAAACTAGCATGGATATGGCCGCATCCGTTGAATAGTTTTTGAAAATATGCCCAAATTTGGCGCATGCCTCCGTCTTGTGATGGCAAACAATGTTGCCAAAGCCAAGTTCCAACTTGTTTAACAAAAAAACCATTTTTCATTTTTTGAATGCTAAAGAGATGCGTTTTTCGTGAAGCGGCTACAAGGAGGGTCACCCCAAATGGCGCCATTCCATGTCTATCTCAAAGTAGACCCTGTTTTACGGACGGTCGCCAAAAAGCATGCATTTCCGACCCTCGTAGCTACTCCCGGCCATTCAGACCACATTCGGCCGATTCAGCTGCAACCGGCTGGAATTTGAACTGCGGGTCCTCCATAGCTTGCCCGTTATTTTTGCCAAAAATAATTTTTAGCTTGACAGGTAGGCATTTCATCAAAGAATCGACAACAAATTGGCACGACTCAAACCCTAGCCACAAACGGCCGCGGCGACGAAATCGGCCAGTTTTTGAAAACATCGTAAAAAATTCAAAAAAAATCAAAAAAATGGGAGACCTCCGCGTCACATCATCAAATGTGGCCTACCAACTAGCAAAAATACCAAACTTGCAAGACCGGTGTGTTCTTGAAAAAGTGTTCTCAAAAACGACCTACCATGAATGAAGATTCATGGCTTTCAAGCCAAACTAGCAATGATATGGCCGCATCCGTTGAATAGTTTTTGATAATATGCCCAAATTTGGCGCATGCCTCCGTCTTGTGATGGAAAACAATGTTGCCAAAGCCAGGTTCCAACTTGTTTAACAAAAAAACCGTTTTTCATTTTCTGAATGCTAAAGAGATGCTTTTTCGTGAAGCGGCTACAAGGAGGGTCACCCCAAACGGCGCCATCCCATGTCTATCTCAAAGTAGACCCTGTTTTACGGATGGTCGCCAAAAAGCATGCATTTCCGACCCTCGTAGCTACTCCCGGCCATTCAGACAACCTTCGGCCGATTCAGCTGCAACCGGCTGGAATTTGAACTGCGGGTCCTCCATAGTTTGCCCGTTATTTTTGCCAAAAATAATTTTTAGCTTCACAGGTAGGCATTTCATCAAAGAATCGACAACAAATTGGCACGACTCAAACCCTAGCCACAGACGGCCGGCGCGACGAAATCGGCTAGTTTTTGAAAACATCGTAAAAAATTCAAAAAAAATCAAAAAATGGGAGACCTCCGCGTCACATCATCAAATGTGTCCTACCAACTAGCAAAAATACTGAACTTGCAATACCTGTGTTTTCTTGAAAAAGTGTTCTAAAAAACGACCTACCATGAACGAAGATTCATGGCTTTCAAGCCAAACTAGCAATGATATGGCCGCATCCGTTGAATAGTTTTTGAAAATATGCCCAAATTTGGCGCATGCCTCCGTCTTGTGATGGCAAACAATGTTGCCAAAGCCAAGTTCCAACTTGTTTAACAAAAAAACCATTTTTCATTTTTTGAATGCTAAAGAGATGCGTTTTTCGTGAAGCGGCTACAAGGAGGGTCACCCCAAACGGCGCCATTCCATGTCTATCTCAAAGTAGACCCTGTTTTACGGACGGTCGCCAAAAAGCATGCATTTCCGACCCTCGTAGCTACTCCCGGCCATTCAGACCACATTCGGCCGATTCAGCTGCAACGGCTGGAATTTGAACTGCGGGTCCTCCATAGCTTGCCCGTTATTTTTGCCAAAAATCATTTTTAGCTTCACAGGTAGGCATTTCCTCAAAGAATCGACAACAGATTGGCACGACTCAAAGCCTAGCCACGGACGGCCGCCGCGACGAAATCGGCCGGTTTTTGAAAACATCGTAAAATTTAAAAAAAAAATCAAAAAAATGGGAGACCTCCGCGTCACATCATCAAATGTGGCCTAGCAACTAGCATAAATACTAAACTTGCAATACCGGTGTTTTCTTGAGCTATTCGGTATGATTTTAACCATGATTTCTACAAAGTTTACAAAAAACCCAGATTTTTTCTGCCTCCAAACCTCCAAAGGTGTGAAATTTTCCCTCCCACCACACCAAAATTTCCCTCTTAGCACCAAATTTTCCCTATCACCCCACCAAAATTTCCCACTACCATGCGGGACCCACCACCCCTCTCCCACTAAACACGCGGGATCCACTCCCCTCCCCTCCCACTCCCCAAAATTTCCCCATTCCATTCCCCTCCCCTCTCCCCGACAAACCCTAGCTCCACGCCGCCCCGCTCCCACCCCCTCCCTGCTCCGCGCCGCCCCGCTCCCACTCCCTCCCCTGCTCCGTGCCGCCCCGCCACGCCGCGGTGCGCCGCCCTCAGCGATGATGAATCCACCCTTCTCTCTCCCCTCGATGACGGTGGCTACATCGACGGCTACATCGACCATCCCGGCTACGACTACATCAACGACAGTGACTACATCATCCACATCAGCGACGGTGGCTACATCATCCACATCATCAACGATCGACAACGGCAGGTACCCCTCTCCTCTCCCCTCTCCCCTCGATCTTCTAGGGTTCGGTAGATCCCCCTCCTGGTCGATCTAGGGTTAGGATGCGGTCGATCTAGGGTTAGGATTCGGTCGATCTAGGGATAGGATTCGGCCGATCTACGAGCTCCTGGTGGTTCTTGATCATGTTCATCTAGGAGCTCCTGGTGGTTTGTTTGATCCCCCTCGTGGTTTAGGTTTCATGTTGATTTTAGGGGATGAGGATGGATGAGGAAGTGAATGAGGTTAGAGGAAGACCCTAGATCAGTAGCACTTGGAGAAGGTGCCCCTCAGGGCCTCTCATGCTGCCCATTTCTGTTGTTTTGAAGTTATGGGTGGGTTTGATGTGCGTTGGTATGGTTCGTGGCATGTTTACCCGCTCTTGTGAGCAGGGCGCTGTGTCACTAATGTTTCTGAACCTGATGTTTATGTCGTATCTCTCTGATGAGATGTATGGCCAAGTGAATGCTGTCATCATCACGATTCACCCCTATGAAACCAGAAGTTTATTTCCCTTTGATTTCATCAAAACTGATGCCTTGTGCTGACCCAAGATGTTGTAATATCGTTCTATGGCTGCCCAAGATCTGGCCTCTTTTTTTGCGGGTATGGCATTCTTTTTGTACTCAAACACAAAAGCAATACGTGTTAAGTAGACGGTGTTGTGTTCAGTCACCAAGCTATAGTGGAATTACATGATTCACATGAGCATTTCTTTATCAGCATAGAGGCCGTCCCGTGTGGCCCTCGGGCCTTATTTTGTTGTTGTTGTTGCAATGACCGGGAACTTTATTGAGCAGTTGACAGTGTCACAATTCTGCAAGCACAAGTCGGTTGAATGCTCCCTCCTCGAATCTATAGCTAAGAAATCTGCAACCTAATTGTTTAGTATGACTAATCTTTACCAGCTTCTGCTCCATTCTTTCCTAATAAGCTCCTTCACATCTTCCACGATATATAGTTGTAGGCGCTACCAACATATTGCGTTGTTTGTCCCGTGTGGCATTGGCCTTGTGCTGCACTAATTCATGAGCAGCTCCTTGAGGGCCAAAGAAAATAAAAGGCATTGTCAATGTCGTATTGGGAATTTACTTGCTTGCTTGTTTGTATCAACAGTACTTGCTTTCTTGTATGGTTCAATTTCCTTCCTTGCTTGCTTGTTTCTATCAGTAGCAGTTTGATTGTTTATATCAGTACCACTTTCCATGCTTGCTTGCTTGTATTAGTAGCACTTATGCACTTTGCTTGCTTGCTACTAGGGTTTGTATCAGCATGTACTTGATTGCTTGTAGCACTTTGCTATCAGTAGCACTACTGGGGTTTGTAGCAGTTTTCTTCTTTTGTGATATGCGCATGAAGCTTGTGTTCTTCTTTCCAGTGAACAAGAGAATGCTTAGTACTTATTGTGGTATTGGAATTCCTGGTGTGTTAAGGCTGTATGACTAGTTTTAATATATACTAGATTGGTGCTAGATAATTTTGGGTGCTGTAATATACATAGTTGATTCTAATTGTCGAAATGTCTTAACTTGTGTGTCTTCTAGTTTGTAGCCATTTTTGGTGTGTAGAGGCAGCATAATATTAGTTCAGAATAATTTTTTCATCTGCTTTTGTACTTCTGCAAGTATTGTTGTTTCATGCTTTACCAGTGGCAACATCTAGTTGTTTTGAAGGTCCTCATGATTTACTCGTCTAGCTTGCTGTCAGACTATCTAAGCATGTGTACATGACACAAATTCACTAGTTCATGTTGCTTGCTTGCTAACATACATGTTGCTTGCTTGCATACATGCTTAATTAGGGTTTCCATCAGCAGTACTTGCTTGTATCGGTAGCACATGGAGAAGAAGCTACTTGCTTGCTTATTAATTAGGGTTTGTATCAATAGTACTTGCTTGCTTCTCTTCAATTTCCTTCATTTCTTGCTTGTTTCTATCAGTAGCACTTTGCTTGCTTGCTTGTTTAGTGTACATACATTTCCAGTGTACATGCATGCTTGTTTAGTGCACTTACATGTTTGCTTAATTAATAACACTACATCACTGTATGTGCATGATGGTCGAAATGCTTTCCTTTATTGATACAAGTGCATCATTTTACTTTATCCCTGTTGTATCTGATTGTTGTTTATTCTATTTTGCAAGCACCACCTCAAGATCATCCATGGCAAGGAGGACAAGGTCAAACATGAGGCCAACCGTTGGTATGCAACTTGCTCCTTGTGGTTATACTGTCAGTTTCATAAAATCTGTGTCTTAATATGCTAAGTGAAATGTATTACTGCAATCTGAATAAGCTGGCTTAATTGTGCCTGTGTGCTGTTAGTCTTCCTTACCTGAATAACTAGGATTAAATGATAATAAAATATCATAAGATATGTTTGGCTGTCTGTCCATGCATTCCAAACATTCACCTAATAGTTACGTTTCCTTTATCATGCAAAGAAGAGCCTCTCACCGAGTACGAGAAGGTTAGGGCTAGAAATATCATGAGGAACAATCGGATGTTCCAGTCCCTTGGCATCGGTGCAATAGCGTCGATGATTAGGAAAACAAATGGTGTATAAGAAGGTAGAAGTGATGAGGTTCAAGAAGGTAGTGGAGTTATCAATGATGACCCAGAGTACAATCCTAAGGAGGATGAAGTTATTGATGGAGAGGAAGTTGATGATGTTGTAGTGAACAAGACTGTTAAGGTGCAAACTCTGTCTTGCTTGGATGGTTGGGGTTCTTTTATGCTATGTGTTTCCTTGTGCTCACATATTTCTCTTGTGATCTAATGCTTTTTTCCGTGCTATTTATATGAGGCACTGAAGGAATCTAGGACGAAGAGGCCTGGTGTTAAGAAGACAATCAGCAAGAAGAAGAAGAGCTCAGAAACATCTGCTGCAATGCCTCCAGGAACGGTGATGGCCCTAGCTCCAGGACGAAAAAAGAGGATCCTGGAACCTGATGAACCTGCCCATGATAGAGTCACAAGGCAGAAAGCAAAGATGGCGACTGCGATAGACCGTCAGGAAAGTCTGCTGCGCATGGACTCTGAGACCTCGGTGCATTTGGGTGATGAGTTGTCGCCCGTGGATGAAGGAACCACTCTCAGCATGGATGGAAGTGGCACTGTCTGCCTAGATGAAGGAGGAACTATCTGCATTGATGAAGCAGGCACTGTCCACACAGACCTCAGCCCTGTTGCACCTTCTATTGACAGGAATGCTGTCATCAATGAAGAAGAACAGCAGCGTGTGCTTCAATCAGGCAAGTTGACCTTTGCAATGCTATCTTTTACTAGTGCATTTTCCAAATGGAATGATCATGTATGATTTTGTCGATTCCTGCATTTGTCGATTACTATTCTAATTTATGAGTTCAGTTTCATTTTCAGATGCAATGACTACCAAGACTAGACTTAGAAAGGGCAAAGGGCTAGAGAGAATCACCAAGTCGCTTGGTAGCAAGGTGTCTATCCAAATTGCCGAATGGATGAAGCGTCCAGAGAAACCTCTGCAGGCAGCAAAGCTTGCTTCTGAGTGTGGACTCGTTGCAAGAAGCCCTCTTCCGGTTCTTGCTCACTTAAAGCTATACAAAAAATGCTAGTCTATTGGAGAACTACATTGGGAAAGTTGTTGTAAGCTACTTGTTTCATAGTTAATGTGCTATCTATTTTCTGTTACACCTATGCATGATCACTAATATTGTTCCTACCTTGTTTGCTGTCTTGGTAGGCAAATTTTGAGATGAACACGGACTCGGAGACCATCACGACGCGTGCAAAGACATTCTGCAGAAAAATTCAAAGAACAGACGCCATCAGATCAAGAAGAAGTATTTTGACACCGTAGCCGCAAACAAAGTCAGCATTAAGTCTCTGGTGCCAGATCTGATGGATGGTGAATGGCAAGCTCTGGTGGAGATGTGGTCTACCCCAAGACACAAGGTTTGTCTCTGCTTTGTTTGATGCTTTATGTTCTGCACATGATATGCTAGTGCTAGATCATGCTGACAGTATGCTTTTTTGTAGGAATCATGTGTATCGAACAATATGAATCGATAAAAAGTCGTGTACAATCAGAGAACTGGTTCCAGGCACTAGACATCACACATTTTTGCCATTTTGAGAACTTTTCTCTAGAGACCTTACCGTTTGATCCTCGTTGAGTAACATGTCTGATTCTTGCTGAATAACATTTTAATTTTTGTTGAAAAACATTTCAGAAAGAAAGGCGTAAGGCTGAGGAGCTGTCTGCAATTGACTTGTTTAAGCCACCCACAACAGCAAGAAGCACTGGTTTTCGGAGCCACTCAAGACTTCTATAGTAAGTCACTCCATGCTTTGTCCATGCCCTGTTTGATTCATAGCCAGCTTTGATGCTGCTTGATGCTTTGATGATTTGATGCTGTTTGATTCGGAGCCAATCAAGAACACATGCTATGTTCCATGCTTTGGTGCAGTTTGATAGTTCAACAAAGATATCAGAACTTGTTGTAGCTATTTGTTGCATTTTTTATGATATGATGAAATTTGATCTGAATGTTAGTTTGATGATCGGCTCACTCGGGAAGCCATCTTATATAGAACCACCATTCTAGGCTTAATGAAGCGATCATATGGTTCCAATCGCATGTCTCCAGGTCACATAAGTTACTAGTCAAATAATGCTGTCAAGTTACTAGTCATCATCTTCTTCTGTTTGAGTTTGAGTAAAATAATGTATAGATTTTGTGTATTGGTTTGGTTACTTCAAATAATCCATTTGTGTGCTGGTTTGGTTTGCAAAATGTGAAATAGATCTCCCACTAATGCCTATCATTTTCCTCCATATGCTAGCTTGAGATGGAAAAAATGAAGGACGCGCCGGTACCAGAAGGTGAAGAGCCAAAGTCTGGTGCTGAAATTGTTGAAGAAGTGCTCAGGACCGATGTCAAGGAAAGCACATTCCTCAGGAATGTTGGGCTCCATTAATCTAGGAACAACTCTGGCAAAGCAACTGCTGAAGTGGCTGCTCATGTTCGCGATCTTGAGAAGAAGCTGGAGAGGTCGGGGCTTCAAGCTGAAGTGATGCAAGAAGAATTGGCGGCAATCAAGATGAAGGCGGAAGAAGCTGAAGCAAGGAACTTAAGCTGCTGCGCAAGTAGTCTCAAGAGTAGGAAGAGAAGTTAGCCCACTTGTTGGCTCTCTTTAGAGCTAAGGTAGTTTGATGGCTGTGTAGTTTGTCTTTGAACCTCTGATCTGATGCAATTTGTCGTAGTTTGAAGGCTGGGAAGTTATGTCGTAGTAGGTCGTGAACTTATGCAGTTTGTTGCATTTTGCACTTTGCAAGTGAACCTGGGAGCACTTGTGAACCTGGGATCTTGTGAACCTCGGAGCACTTGTTGTTGAACCAGTGAACTTGTCATGGCTCATTTTGGAACCGGTGAATTTGTGATGGCTCATTTTGGAAGCTATGTGAAGTTCTGAAGCTGTGTAGTTATGCATTTTCTGAATTATTCGAGTTTTGTTTGGATCACAGAATATTATTTGGATTAATTGGGCTCTAAATTGAGTTCGACTGCAAAAAGGCCGAGGCCCAGACAAGAATTTGACTAAAAAGGCTTGGGCCTAGAAAAAGAGTTGACTGTAAAAAAAAGTTGGTAAATGGCTGCATACAAGAAAAACAAAAAGGCCAAGGCCCAAATTAGAACTAGACTAAAAAGGCTATGGCCCAAAACAATAGTGGACTTTAAAAAAATCATCAGAAAAAGGCTCCATTCCCAGAAAATAAAAGGCCAAATTATTGGGCCAGGCCCATGCAGATGAGCAAAACAAAGACAGAAAATATTAAATGGGCTGAATTATTGGGCTTGGCCCATGTAGACGGCCAAAATGGACCGGGCTGATTCTATTTTACGCCCTTTTCATTTGGTCGTAATTCTGCCACGCCAGCTTGCCACGGTGGATCTGACGTGGTGTGGGCGGATTGCTAGTGACCAAAATAATTAGTCGTTAAATCTACGACTTTTTTTTGTCATAAACGTCTACGACCATTCCAGAAGAAAGGTTGTTAATTTTAGTTTACGACGGCCAGCTTTTGACCATCTGTTTTTGCTCACAAAAAGGTCACAAAAGGAAAACTATGACCATTCAGTGACTAATAGTGGTGGTCATAAGTTGACGTATTTCTTGTAGTGGAAGCCCGCGCGGAGAGGAGTACGAGGGTCCACTGGTTCGGCTGCGGTGTGAGGCTGCCTTCGCCGCAGGGCCAGGCCAGCGGTGGGAATAGTAGGGGGCGGTGAGGCCTCTACGGCAGCACAGCCGGCCACGGGAGGCAGGAGCCTGCGGCATGACCGGCGCTGCTTTGGGCGGCTGGAGCAAGAAGACCAGAGGTTGAAGAAGCACTACGGCGGTTGGATGGACATCCTACGGTCAATGGAGCTAGAATCGTTCATATTGACTAAGTTGACAAAGCACTCCATCCCCGTCAACTTAGTAGGCCCACAAGTCAGCCTCCCACCAAGGTGGGTCCCAACCAGCAGGGGGTGTATTCATTTTTTGTGCGTAATAAGGAGGCACTTCCGGTGGGTCCGAGCTGACAGCGGGGGGAACGTTTTTTCGCGCAATACAGTGGCCCGTCCGGTGGGTCCCAGCAGTCAGGGGGGAAACGTTTTTTCGCAAAATACGGTGGCCCGTCCGGTGGGTCCCCGCTGTCAGGTGGAGGAATCATTATTTTCCGCGTAATAAGGAGGCACTTCCTTGCTGTCGTCATGGACCCAGCTGTCAACCTCTCCACGTACAGTTCACGTCCGATGGAAGCCGTTCCTTGACCATGTTGACCACGCCGCGCCGAGAGCACCAGGGCGGTGGACGACGCCGAGGCCTAAGAAGGGGACGACGCGGAGCCGGGGAAGACGCAGCAGTGGAAGCCCGCGCGGAGAGGAGTACGAGGGTTCACTGGTTCGGCTGTGGTGTGAGGCTGCCGTCGCCGCGGAATAACAGGGGGTGTGGGTGAGTAGAGGGATGGCCTGACCAGCGGTGGGAGTAGTAGGGGGCGGTGAGGCCTCCGCGGCATCATAGCCGGCCACAGGAGGCAGGAGCACGCGGCACGACCGACGCTGCTTTAGGCGGCTGGAGCAAGAAGACCAGAGGTTGAAGAAGCACTACTGCCGTTGGATGGACATCGTACGGTCACTGCAGCTATAATCGTTTATATTGACTAAGTTGACAAAGCCCTTGGTACGCGTCAACTTAGTAGGCCCACAGGTCAGCCTCCGAAACGGTGCGCCCCAGATGTAAGGGGGAGGAATCATTTTTTGGGCGGCTGAAGCAAGAATATCCGAGATTGAAGAAGAAGCACGACATCCGTTGGATGGACATCCAACGGCCACATCTGCCAGGACCGTGTGTTGTTGACAAAGCCTTGCATACGCGTCAACTTAGTTTTTTTAGGGGACGTGTCAACTTAGAAGGCCCACAAGTGTATGGCAGAGAACATATAGCGCATCTGCGATATGTAAGAATGTACAGCCCATTTTTTTAATTCTAATGGAATTTACTACAGCCCATTTACAGTTTGTTAAAAGTACATCCCATTTTCTATCTAGGACAACGATTAATAATTTCAACCAACCGGTCAAAACAGAATTCAAAAAAAAAATCCCACATTTTTATGGGATCCGACATATTTTTATCCGAAATTTCTAGTCAGATTAAAAATAATTTCGAAATAAAGTTGTATTACGTTATAATCGAACGAAATATTGCGCGCGCAACAAGTAACGAAATTACAATTTTCAAATTCCGAAAAAAAAATATTTTTTTAACTAATTACGCGTTTGGTACATTTTTTTATAGTTACTGCCTAGTTATTATAATTACATCCCATTTATTATTTCTTAAAGTCCATTTTCTTGTTAAGCCTAATGTATACCTCCTAGGAAAGTTTGCAGCCCAGCAGGGCGGAGAATAACAAGTTGACCCGGATATTGTGTACAACTGTCGGCCCAGTTGCATTGCTGATGTTGAAAAAAGGCCTGTGTAGTACAGTACAACCTAACATGGCTACTCAGCCCACATTCAGCGACGCCGGAAAGGCCCAAAAAAGGCTTCTGTACAACTTTTTGAAGTCACTCAGCTCAATTAATAAATTAAGAAAAAAGTTGGATTATAGTGGAACCTAATTAAAAGCTGTCACGGGCAAAGAAATAATTCAACGGGTCCCACTTGTGCGTGTGTGTGTGTGTGAGAGAGAGAGAGACCCATCGACTGGTCGATGCTCGTAAATACATCTTTCAGCCATATACATTGCTGATGCTCAGTAAAAACTTATATAGTTGACACAATCATATAGAACATCATAGCACACTGAACTTGCATACAAAAATTTCACGCAGGCGGCACAAGCAGGATGCTATCCAAAGAAAACAGACACACAACACAATAAGTTCTGCTAGCACATTAAGTTGACGTACAACCCTGTCTAAAAAAAGTTCAGGTACAAAATTAGATCAGGTCACAATCAAATGTACTAGCACATCAGTGCTTCACACCCATAGCTCGGATTTAACTAGTATCTGACGAGATTCAGTTGTTACCTCAAATTAGAGCACATCCAGGCAGCCAGCCCTGCCTCTTCTCCCAAAGAAACAGTGGACTCCGCCACGCGATGGAGTAGGCCCTGTGCCATCCATCATTCCGAGTAACACGGGGAAAGTCTGACGTTGACTCCTGTAATGGATGTTGTCGACGGACCCTAGCACCAGCGGCGGCGGTAGGACTTCGATTGATGGATTGACCACTTCTTCGACATGCACAAACACTCGATACAGGTACATCCCTAACGTGGTCCGCGGCGGCCTTGGTGGCGATGAATAGTACAACCCCGGTTCCTCCACCGGTATCTCAACACCAATCACCTTCGGTATGGTGGACGGCTTCTTCATCCATGCCATAACCATCAGAGCCCAGCTGTCTGGAGGAACAAACATACTTACGAGCTCACCTCCAAGGTCGATGATAAGCTCATTCATGGACTCGCTGTTCCAAGTACGTCGAGGCATGCCGTGGAAGGTAAGCTTTGTTAAAAAATCAAGCTCAGAAGGCACCGAGCCCCATCCTGGGTGCCACGGATCAAAGCTCACCAGCGCGCCATCGCAGCACAAACGCCGGGAAGATTCGAACACACGACTGCAGTCGAAAGTTGTCCGGAACCTGACGAAGAAATCAGCAGGTGGCGGACAGACTTCGACGAGCATGTCACCTATTTGGATGCCGTGCGCAATGCCAAGAGCTTTGACAAGGTCGTCCGGCAAGACAGGAGGCCGGTCGCCATTGATGGTTACCATCAGCACTTTGCCGGCAAACTGGTCGTCAAGCGTCGCCATGCCACTGTTGAGCGATAGCATGCAGCGACCGAAGGCAGGACGGACCTCAGGATCTTCGGCTCGGAGATCCGCGTTAACCGGCGAGATGGTAGTGAGCTTGAGTACAGGGAGTACAGGAGGGGGATTTGGGGGAATTGGAGTAGGAATCGAGATTCCAGAGGTGGGGGAGGGGCGGGAGATTGGGGATGAAAAGGTAGCTTGAATTTCGAACACGCGCCAATATGCTCTCAGTGCGCAAGCGTACGAAAACACCGGTGGCACCCACATGTCGGCCTAAGAGTCCTTATTCTTTCTTTTTTGGAGAGCTCGGCCTTTTTTCTGAGGATCTTTTGAGAGCCCGGTCTGAGAGTCATAATTGACATGTTTGGCATTGCGTTACTACTCGGCCCATATTCAACGTCACCTCACTAGCCGAAACAAGTGTACATCATCGAAGACACTGAGCTCAAATTATATAACTTGAAAAAAGGAGATACACTCTGAACACTTGAGAATGGTGATGCCCTCATTTAGCCCACCAGTAGTTCGAGTCAATAAACAGTTTGAAACAATGATATATACAACATTCAAACATTGACTAGTGACTACTAATGACATAAACAACAAGACATGATAGTTCATATGAAGTCTTGCTACACCGCCAAAACGCACCCATCTGCAGCGCTCAGACTCTCATGATCCAGACGAGAATGACATTTTAAACAGAGCCAACTATTACATAGTAAGAGTGACATAGACGAGGATGACCAAATGACAAGGAATATGCCTAACAAAAGAAAGAACTACCCATCCAGAACAAGCAGCAAAGTCAGCAAAGTCATTCGAAGAGATGATCCAACACCATCATAATTTGCAGCCCCGCTTCAGCGACCAATGATCTAGAGACACCAGTACTCCACCCTTTCGACGCAACAGCCCAATTACCTATCAACCTAAAGGCTTGAACCACATCACTGCCTGTCGTAATTGAGATATCCAAGGATCAAAGTTAATCCGGATGCCTTTGTCATTCTCACCTTCTTTTGGCTGCAGGCTGTATCGTTGACAATCAGGGAAGTTTGCTCCGGAACTCCTAGGGCTCGCCATGTAGACACAGTTTTCCATAGCATACAGAGCCTCTCTGCCATCAAGGTCCTTGCCAACGGTGATCTCCTGGTTAATCGGATAATTGAGTCCGAGAAACAGAGAGTGTGAACCAAAGCTGTTTACCCGCCTCCAACTGAACAATCCTGAAGGCCCCAACAAGCTAGTATCCTCCTCATAGACGTAACAGCCACTGTCCGGATACTCACGTATTTCACCGTGCTTGTATACAGTGGGGTTTTTGCAATATAACTTTTCCGGCTCATGTGTCCGAATGATCATCAGTCTTTTGCCGTCGTCTGATCGAGCGAGGAACCAGTTGTGCTTCCCTGTTTTTGGCAAAGGTGTTGTGATTACAAAGGGCAGTAACTGTAGGGACACTGCATCATATCAAAAAGGACATGCATTGTTAATGTAAGATCAGCATTGTTCAGAGTATGAGTAGGATAATAAAAGAAACAACATTGTTAATGTAAGATTAGCATTGTTAATGTAAGATCAGCATTGTTAAGGTAAGATCAGCATTGATATGTCCCTGTTTGAACTGGGAGGAAAATACAGGGAAATGTATACTGGGTTCAAAAATATAGAAGTGCCATGCATGGTTATACTCATGTTATCTCACAATCGATTCTTCACAGGAAACTACCATGTCATGCATGTTATGGAATCATGTTCTGTCCTCACAAACTAATTTTTCAAGGTAACTAACAGACAATGCATTGTTATATACTCATGTTCTGTGGGAAAAATTTGTGAGGATATTATTCTAGCCATTGATTGCTGAAGGGCGAATATAGGTATGTACACATGGTAAGCATTACAAGATTTCACTACTTCCAAATATAGAGTTCTCCATATGCACATTTACTTCCCTAATGTATGGTTAGATGAAACCAATAGTGTGGTGCATGTTTCTACATCATGAAAATAAGGAAACTAACATGGCCATTGATACACACTCATATTTAGTAGTAGTATATAGATTACTGTAAAATAAGGAGAATATCCATATATTCCTAACCGTTTGATTATTCAGGGGTACGAATTGGCTGTAATGACATGATCACAATCGCATGAATTAACTCATTTCAAATATAGCTGATTTACGAGGTCTGTAATACATTGCCATAGTTCTACTCAAATTCTGCTCAAATAGGGATACGCCAATCATCACAAAAAGTTCAAACAGTGTCATGGTGTCATCATGAACATGAGACGGAAACAACTTACACGCGTCGTCCCAGCAATACGTGGTGCCATCTGCTTTGTCGATCGCATAGATGATGCCATTGTGTTCAATAGCATCACAGAAGTGTGTATCAGCTTTGACGATGATCAACTGCGAGCTGAGTTATCTCCAGGTAAAGAAGGCACTGGCGTAAAGATAGGCGAGTCTGCGGTCGAACAAGGCAATTAGCTTGAAGTCTGCGTAATTCGCATGTCGTGTGGCCACTTGGCAGATTACAATCTTCTGCAAAACAAGGTATGTCCAACTGACGTGGTAATCTAGATGACTAGGACCGAGATGGTAAAACTCTATATAATCCAACGGAGGAAGGATAATCTCATGGGAGGTCTGGAAGTTCACGAGCACCACCTTTTTACCGTCTTCTCTGAAGGTAGCTATCCAGTGGGAGTTCATGCCGACCCAGTACATACCTGCCAAGAAGTTTCGGGCGATGGTGATCGGATCGAAGTCGAGGCAAATGATGTACGACGACCCACTACATACCTGCAAAGAAGTTTCGGCTAATGGAGAGATTGAAGTCGAGGGGCATCATGTACACCTCCGTATCATGGTGAGCCAATATCGCAAGACCAGATAGCAGCAAGCAGGGTGTCTTGAAAAGCTTTGGCCTCGCTTCGATGATGGCCGTGTGCATGCCCCTCGAGCATGCAGCCAGCCGCAGGGCGCTCAACATATCCATACACGAACAACAAAGGTCGAGGACGTCACTGGGGAGATTGCTCCAATCGCGGCTCATATGGATCCTGCGCAGTTCGCGTTCGGCCATGGTGGAGTTTGGAAGGTGGGGTTTTGGGGGGGCTTGATTTACGTGGGAGAAGGCTGTCAGTGCTGGAGCGGCTAGCAAGGGAATAGTGGTACTGGGGGAGGCGAGTGATGCGAGGGTATGCGGGGGCACAGTGAGATAATGAAGAGTGACCTCAGGATCTCTGGCGAGACGGAGATGGAGATGGAGTGGTGCTAGGGGAGAGGGAGACGAGGTGAGGCATGCTATACAGCGGCGGTGATAGTGACTGCATAATGCATAATGTGAGGCTGAATTTGGTAACCCGGACACGCCGCCTGGACTGGTGTCACCTCGGGCGCAGGGTCTTGTCACTTCACTGTGAGGACCGGATGAATAATAGTATTTTGACCATCAAGTGTACCACAGTTGTACTACTACTACTACTACTACTACTACTACTACTACTACTAGTATGAGTAGTAGGAACATGAGTACACTCCCGTGCTAGCATGCCTCTTGGTTCACTTCATCCTCGAGCTATCATCCATATTGCGAGCAGAACCAAATTCTCGTGCATGCGGAAGCGCGAAGAAGGACTTTTCATTTTTGAGGATAAAAGCGTATTCCTTAACCGTAGTTGGAACATGAGTAGTACTCCCTCCGGTCCTCTTTTGTCTGTGCATAACTTTTTTCAGTATTTCTCTAATTAGTCTGCGTATATAACCTTTTGCATGCGCCCATTTCCCTCCATGCCCCGCATTCACAGCATTAATTAGCGTATGCATGAGCAGCTGCAGCCAGACTCCAGCCAATAAACTGCAGCATGCAAGTGGGCCACTCTGTGCGCGTGGGAGAGAGAAAAAGCAGCCGAAGAGCCCGTCCAATCCATTGCGTGCAGCAGTCAAAGCACCGCACCTCTCCTCATGCATGCGCATAACTTCTCCCATTTACCCCCATTTACTTCTCCATCGGGAACCGATTTTCCTCGGCTTTTTCACTACTCCTTGATCTTCATTTGCATCCAAACCACACTGCATTCACATTGTTTTAACCTCTTCACATCGTACTGGAGTAATTCCAAAGCCCCTATAAATAATCATTTTCTTTAGTTAGACTAGCCATCTAATCCTAATTCTCCAAACCATAGCCCTCCGGTCCAGCGGATCCAAATGGCGAAAGAGATCGAGATGCAGGTTTTTAGTGTCCAACATGTCCTCGTTGAAGGCTCGTTGAGCATAGTTGCCACAGTCACCGACCACCCAAGGGTTGTTCGGAAGTGGATCAACAATGTATCCAACTCCCTCCAAAAGGTGGAGATGAATGTCATCGGTCTCGACGGAGAGTACACGGAGCGTGCCACTGGGAGGTGAGCTTCATGATTTCTTGTCTCGGGAGGACATATACTTCTGTGGGGCCGCCATCGCAGGGGACAAACAGAAGTTGGAGCCGTACAACCTTGATTTGAAAAGCATCGCTGACCTACAAACCAGAATAAAAATTCATGTAGAAGATTTTGATAAACCGACACCATCCCTATTCGACGTAGCAAATTTTTTGCTAGGAACAAATCTTCAAAAGGGTGATGAGACGCTGGCATTAAGGTCGTCAAGATGGGAGAATTATCCCTTGACGTACGAGCGGATAAAATATGCTGCCCTCGATGCCCGTGTGAGTTTCGAGATAGCTGCAAGGTCCAGAGAGCTTGTTGTGAAGCCGTCTCCCACATAAAATGAGAACAAGAAGAAGAAGAAGAAGAAGAAGATGCTGCACCAGCAGCAGGGCATTATGGATGGATGAACTACTTCCTCTCTTGTAAAAAAATATTCCCTCTCTATGTATATTGATATAGATGGACTATTTCGATGGTGTGCATGTCTTTGGAACATGTAGTAGCGTGCGTCCGCTTGACTATAAGGAACTATTTATCCACCTAGCTTTCTCTACTACTCCTTCCAGTGATCGGTATGCAATGCATGTGTCCGTAGACATGACAGCTGGTCCATGGAAGTTCAACTACGACGACCATCACATTTCATCCACTGCCACTCGCAATTCGCACGACGCCGCTCCAACCCACGGCACCACGTCCCCCGACGTGCACCTCACTCCTCTCGGCTGCACCGCCCCTCTGCCTTTGTGTGCATGACATGTGGGCCACCTTAAATGCGGTGAGAATCAAGTTTCTGCCACAGCCACACGCGATTCCCACGACGCCGCGCGAACCCATGACACCACACGTCCCGCACTATCGAATTTTCATCCAGCGGCTGTGACACAGGTAGTAATCGCCGGTGTGGCCATCTACGCCTCGTAACGCCCCGACGCCCAGCTGTGGCACCCTCGCCACGGCCACGCCACCACCGGCCAGTTCATCTCGAACGAGTGAGTCGCGACCCACACCACCACCATGAGAATGACATGTGGGCCAGCCGCATTTAAGGTCCGCATGTCATTGACTCATAGGCCGGGCACTAAGCCACTGAAGTTCGGTCCCGTGGGCCCCGAGAGGGAAATGCAACTCCTGCGGCAGGCCTTGTGGTGCTCCCGCAGTACGAGCTCGTGCCAAACCAGGAATTTGTTTCTTACTACTACCAACTACTAGTAAGGTACACGTGCATTGCACGCATGAGATTCTGGTGGTTTGTGCATTATGCTTCTACATGTGGAGTCTTCTAGATTCTACATGTGGCAAAATCTAGTGGAATGTAGATGATATCCAACGGCCAGTAGTGCTTGGATTTGCCATCTTTGTACCGTCGGATTGGCTTCATCCAACGACCAACTTTCAAAGTTATTCACACACTATATAGGGGCTATAGATATAGATGTGCCGGCCCATTGCAATGGATCCAAAGTATATCTGTTTAGTAAAGTGCACTCTAAACACATTATCTATTTATTTTTCTCTAACCTTTCGTAGCCATGTAACCAAGCCACATAAGCTTCATGGGTGCCCCCCACATCATATTATTCATACTACCACTAGTAGAAAATGAAGCTTTATCACCGGTTCGTAAGGGCCTTTAGTGCCGGTTCTGCAACCGGCACTAAAGAGTGGAGACTAAAGCCCCCCCCCCCCTTAGTACCGGTTCAGCACAAACCGCTACTAAAGGCCCACCACATGGCGTGAGCTCACGCCGTGGTATGGGGGACCTTTAGTTCTTGAATAAGTAGTTTGACCATAGTTTGACCAGATTTAACCAAAAAACTGAAATTTGAGCATATCTTTTTTTCCCTTTGGAATTTAAGGATTCTAAAATATTGCAAACAGGCCGTAGTTTGACCATATTTTCGTGCTGAATTTTTTGATATATTATACGTTTTTTCTGACATCGTATGCAAAAGTTATAGCCGTTTTACATTTTCCCTACACTTTTTGCAAAACATGCCCAAATTGAAGTTTTTGAATTTTCGTAAATAGTAGATGTAGTAATATAACTACCTCTCAAAGTATTTTATTTTTTGAAGTTTTTATCATTTTCTTTTGATTTTTTCAAAACTGAAATGGCGATACACAGGGGGGGTAGAGTTTGAAAATTGCACTATAGTCCTGGTTTGTGTCTCCAACCGGGACTATAGGTCAGACCCCTTTAGTCCCGGTTCATGGCACCAACCGGTACTAAAGGTTAGCCCTTCAGTACCGGTTCGTGCCACGAACCGGTACTAAAGGTGATTGTGGGGCCCTGGCCTGATGCCAGCCTGCCACCACCCCTTTAGTACCGATTCATGGCACGAACCGGTACTAAAGGTTCAACACGAACCGGCATTAATGCATAGCCATTCGAACCGTCACTAATAGTACCGTTAGTACCGGGCCAAAATCAAACCGGGACTAATGTGTCTCACATTAGGTCCTTTTTCTACTAGTGTACATTGACAGAAAAAAGATAAATCACCCAAAACAAGATCTTCCCATGTTTTGTTCCTACGATGCTGTGCCGTGCACGTACCTACTAGTTGTATAGTGGTAACTAGTTGTATAGTACAAACTTGGTACTAGTAGGAGTAGAGTAGTACGGAATGCTCCTACTCTATCAACGAGCCCCGTCTGACACCAAATTTCTTGGCTTCCGTGCTACAGCTAGATCTTCCCCTCGTTTCTGTTTTCCAACCCGGCGGCGGGCGGGGTGTGGTTTGCCAATAGTCGGTTTGCTCAACGGCGGTCCCACATGAAAGTGAAAATGCTAGGCAACACGCCTTCCCTAAGCTATGTGTCATGACGGACGGGCCGTGGAGTACTCCCGATTCCTGGGCGTGTGTGGCGGGAGTGCGACACGCACGCGTCAGGCCCTTTCCTTTTACTAGTAATGTGCCCGTGCGTTGCGACGGATCCAAAGTAGTAGAATAGTAGTACTTGTTCACAAACTTGAAATAAATCACTCTTGTTTTGATATACTCCTAATATATTACTACCTCCCTTCCTAAATATTTGACTTTTTAGAAATTTCAAATGGACTAGCACATACGGATTATATAGACATATTTTGAACTGTAGATTCACTCATTTTGCTCCGTATGTAGTCACTTATTGAAATCTCTAGAAAGACAAATATTTAGGCACGACGGGAGTACTTTTCACTCAAAATATATTTCTCAGGCTGTTTTGATGAGGTGAGGGAGGGATGTGGTTGCTTTCAAGATAATAAGGGGTTTTCTGCAAATTGGAGTAGAGAAGTGGGCTATTGTTGCAAAAATGCCACAACTTACCTCACAGCCGTTAGATGCAGATCTAATGGTGAGAAACAACGGATGGCAGACACACCACCATCACCAACCAAGTCTTTTATAGGAGTATATATATTTGTCAGGCTGTTTTGATGAGGTGAGGGAGGGATGAGGTTGCTTTCAAGATAATAAGGGATTTTCTGCAAATTAGAGCAGAGAAGTGGGCTATTGTTGCAAAAATGCCACAACTTACCTCACAGCCGTTAAATGAAGATCTAATGGTCAGAAACGACGGATGGCAGACACACCACCATCACCAACTGAGTCTTTTATAGGAGTAGGAGTAGAGAAACATGTATAAACTGTAACATTTTGGTTCTGCTCCTTGGCACGATCGATAGATAGAAATAACGATTGGAAACGCTAGGGCGTGGTTATTTCCGCCAGATAAGCAGGGTACGTAGTAGCTAGGTTGGCGCATCGTCGGTTTGGTCACAAGCGGTCCGACATGTTCTAGTGTTTCTAGCAAGATGCCCGCGCGTTGCACAAAGTTGATGGAAAAGGTAAGAACAACTTATAAATTGACGGATGGAGTACTAGTGTCGGTGTGGAACGACACCTATGGGACCACAAGAATCCCTACTACGGTTGCCGGGGAGCGGGGTTGCAAGAAGAGCAAGGCTAGTAGACAGCACAAAGATCGTTTACCCAGGTTCGGGCCGCAAGGATGCGTAAAACCCTAGTCTTGCTTTGGTGGGTGTATTTCAGAGAGTTCCTGAGCTCTCGAACTAGCTGTGGTCAGGGCGTGGTTCGAAAGAGCCTAATCCTTCTCCAGTATGCCATGGGCCTCCTTTTATAGTCGAAAGGGGCTGCCACAGTGGCACACAGGAGGTGGAAAGGCGTACAGTGCCCTGAGCTTATCGCTCGTATTACAGGACAAGACGCATTTAATGCGTAGCTTAGGTGTCCCCCAGCTTTATTGGGGACAGGGGCGAGGCCCGTCCCGTCCGTCGCCGCTCCTCCTCGCTTCTACACGCGCCCTGGCTAGCGATGCGTGCGGCGCCACGTAGTCAGGCAGGCAGCTGAGGTGGCGCGGTGGTGGAGCCTTCCCGAAGATCTGCATGCCGCCACGCAGGCGCTCCATGAGTTGGCCTGGGAGCTGCATGTCGTCACGCAGGTGCCCGCCCAGCTGGTTGGGCTGGCAGCTGCATGTGAATGACGGTGGAAGCTTGGTTGGCGCGGGCCTGGCGGTGGTCCCGCTGGCGTCCTTGACGAGGGCCTTGCTGGGTGGCCCGGCAAGGGTCTCGCCGTGTGGCCCGGCAAGGGTCTTGCCGCGGCGCGTTGTCGTCCCCGGCAAGGACCTTGCCGGGGGTCTGGCGGCCTTCCTCGGCAAGGATCTTGCCGAGGATCGTCGTCTTCTCACTACTAGGAAAAGGGCTATAGATTGAATGGCCACTAATGGTGCACCAGACATGTGGTGCGCCACTACTATATAGCAGTGGCACACCATGTGCTAGTGCGCCATTAGTGTGAAAGACACTAATGGCGCACCAAACAAACTAGTAATGGCGCACTGTTCCCTGGTGCGCCATTAGTATTTTTTTTGCAAAACTACTAATGGCGCACCACCAGCAGGTGCGCCATTAGTAACCTGGGACGAGCTAGATATTTTGGACAGCCACACCTACCCACTCACTTTCCCAACTTCATTCTCTGCACCTCCTCCTCCCAGCTTGTCTCGGCTGCCTCCTCCTCCTCACCTCATTTGGACCATAAATTCATCCAAATTAAGTGGTTAAATTACCTTTTTTGATAGGTAAGTAAGGGGAAGCTATCTTTATGTTGTTCTCCCTCTCGAACAACGTGCACATGCACTTTTTATGGCCTAGCGAGATCTATGTATGTTTGTGGTGTTGCCTATATGTTTGTGTTTGCAGGTACTGGTAT
Source organism: Aegilops tauschii subsp. strangulata (assembly GCF_002575655.3). Lineage (NCBI taxonomy): Eukaryota > Viridiplantae > Streptophyta > Magnoliopsida > Poales > Poaceae > Aegilops > Aegilops tauschii. The sequence goes on from NC_053041.3 coordinate 111,192,118, forward strand.
TTGAAATGCGATAGTTGCCAATATTTTGCCGGAATGTTGATTCATTTTCGTTTCGGCGAGAATTTTGGCACTATGCATTCTTTTTGGTCCTATTTTTAGGGAAAGTCATGCCAAATTTTTTCTTGGTTCTAAAATATAGTTTTGCTCTACCCCGCAGGCGACCATGGTCCGCATGATGACCGAAGGCATCGTGAATAGGTTTTTGAGCTCCGCGAAGGGCGAGATGCTTGAAAAGAAGGAGACGGAGATAAGATGTCCGTGTCGAACATGCAAGCTGAAGAGCCTTATTGCGGACCCGGATTCCGGGCAGGTGCGGGACCACCTGCTCTTGCGTGGTTTCATGGATGGCTATCGGTGGCAAGGTGATGAAGATGACTATGAAGTCGTCCATGGGGGTCGGGCAAGAAATGAGGATGGGCAGCAAGACAACCACCGCGGCTCGGGCGGGCGAGAGGATGAAGAATCTCCAGGACATGATCACGACGGTGATGCTGTACACAGTCATCATGTAGAAGATGCCGGACATGATGATGAGGAAGATGCGGGAGCAGACGAAGGGCATGATCATGAAGATGAAGATGCCGGCGAAGCAGACGACGATGGACCATCGATGGGCTGGGTGCAGGACCTCATATTCAAGAGCTGCTTCTCAAGCAGACGGATAGCACAAGAGCTGTCGCCCGAGAGAAAGCCAAGCTGGATCAACTGGAGATAGACGCGGTTACTCCATTGTATGCAGGACGCAGGCCCGAGGTACCCGCCTGAAAGTAACGCTCATGGCCCAAGGGGAACAAGTGCCCAACCAGTTTCGAGGAGGCGAAGAAAATCGTGTGTCATCTGGATTTACCGCACGTGAAATACCATGTGTGCATGAACAATTGCATCATTTATCGGGACGAGCACGCGGAGTCTACCATATGTCCGGTGTGCGGCGTCACTCGATACAATAAGACGAAGAAAGCTCCTTGAGAAGTGGTGTGGTACTTTCCGATCACTCCTCGTCTGCAGCGGTATTTCGCGGACCATAAGGTAGCAAAGCTCCTGCGTTGGCACGCGGATAGGGAGGAGAAGAAACGAGAAGATGACGCAAATGATCCGGAGATAAATAAAAAGACAAGATGCTGAGTCACCCTAAGGATGGGAGCCAGTGGCAAGCGTTGAACTTCGAACACCCAGAATTTGGGAAGGATCCAAGGAACATCATGCTGGGCGCGAGCACCGATGGAGTCAATCCGTTTGGCAGCCAGAGAAGCACACATAGCACCTGGCCTGTGTTTGTGTGGATGTACAACCTTCCCCCCTGGTTGTGCATGAAGAGGAAGTACATTCACATGAGTATGCTAATTGAAGGGCCGAAACAACCAGGGAACGACATCAATCTGTATCTGGGGCTGCTGAAAGAGGAGCTAGACACGCTGTGGAAAACACCAGCCAATACGTGGGACGCCCCAGAGAAAGAATATTTCCCTATGAGAGCCGCACTACTCACGACGGTGCACGACTATGTCGGTTACGGATATCTCGCGGGGCAGGTGGTCCATGGATTTTCTGGATGCGTCAGGTGCATGGATGACACAACGTATCGCCAGCTAGATAGAGATCCTGGGTCTTCGAAAACCGTGTTCATGGGACATCAAAGGTGGCTTCGCGACGATGACCCGTGGAGGAAACGCAAGGATTTGTTCGATGGTGAAACCGAACCCTGAAGACGCCCGCGTACGAGGAGCGGCGAGGAAATAGACGAGCTGTTGAAAAATTGGAAAGATTGCCCACTGCCGGGAAAGAAGCAAAAGGCGCCAGAGCCGGGAAAGAAGCGAAAGGCGCCAGAGCCGCTGCTGAAGGTATGGAAAACGAGGTCTGTTTTCTGGGACTTGCCATACTGGAAGATCCACCGTGTGCCTCACAGCCTTGATGTCATGCATATCACGAAGAACGTGTGTGAGAGTCTGCTTGGTACCCTGCTCAACATGCCAGAGAGGACCAAAGATGGGCTGAAAGCAAGGGCAGACTTGAAATCAATGGGCATCAGGGAGGAGCTTCACGCTAATGATGATGATGATGAGGCGAAGCAGGACACGGAAAGTCGTCGCAAAGGCAAAAAGGCCAAGAGGACACGAAATGTATTGTCTGTTGTTCGGCTAGTGCATAGAGATGCCGTCGTATGTTGTGTACAAGGGTAAGGTTCCCGGAGTCTACGACGACTGGGAGGAGTGTCGGAGACAGGTTCACCATTTCAGCGGTAACAGTTACAAAGGGTACACTACTAGGTCGGAGGCGGAATCTAGATACGCGCGCTATCTAGCGGGAGAGAGGAGGGAGCGTTGGAGGAACCGGATGAAGACCAGTTTCATCGCGATGATGCTCATCGTGATGACCGCAGCTCTCTTCTATGTGATGGTAGTTTAGATGATCGATATCGACTTGTAATGTGAAGACAAACTCGCTACTCGCGGTCTCGAGACTTGTAATGTTCTATCTTTGTTTGGTCTTTTGAATTCGGAGACTAATATGATGAATTGTATTCGGAGACTAATCTTCTATTGTATTCGATGAATCCGCTGTTGCTGTGTGGTGCTGCTTATATTCTGTCCAATAATATATTTTGTAATCTGTGCAAAAATCAGAAAAGAAAAAAATAATCCCTAATATACATACTAATGGCGCATCACCCCAACGTGCGCCATTAGTATGCCAAAGGATACTAATGGCGCATCACCCCGCAGTGCACCATTAGTATGCCAAAGGATACTAATGGCGCATCACCCCACAGTACGCCATTAGTATGCCAAAGGATACTAATGGCGCATCACCCCGCAGTGCGCCATTAGTATGCCAAAGGATACTAATGGCGAATCACCCCGCATTGCGCCATTAGTATGGCAAAGCACATGGGTAAATATGGCCCCCTGGGAGGCATACTAATGGCGCACCGTGGCCTATACTAATGGCGCACTGCCTGGTGCGCCATTAGTATACCAGATACTAATGGCGCACCAGTGGTGTGCCATTAGTAAAAAATACTAGTGGCGTGGTACTAGTGGCGCACCAGTAGTGCGCCATTAGTAGGCAAAACTGGTGCGCCACTAGTAGGTCTTTTCCTAGTAGTGTCTAATCCTCATCTGATCTTGAATATGTCTTCACAAAGATCTGCATACCACCACAGAGGTGCCTTCCCGAGCCCTGGCCCCATGTGGATGATGGCGTTGGCGACCGTGGGCTCAAGGGTGGCCCGCTCTGTTGGTGTGGGGCGAGCCGCCCGGGCAAGGGTCCTGCCGGGGCTGCTGAGCCCCCCCGGCAAGGGCCTTGCCGGGGGAACCTGCATCATCCCTCTGATCTTTGTGGTCTTGGCCTTGGTGTTGCTCTTATTATCTTGGGCTACGGTCTTACGTTGGCTCATCTCCCCTGTTCTGCTTGGTGTGGCTGCGGGCGCGGCTCCGACTGCCCGTGCACAGGTGGAGTACAAAAAATGCACCCCTTTTTGTACACCGACAGGAGCCCCCGGTCCTGGGCCACACATAAGCGCGACACGTTATTGGGCCAGGCCCAAAACGGTGCGCGGGCAGGCGGGGCGGTTTTTACCGCGGTAAAACTCTTCACGTGCTTCGCTTCCGACGACCCGCGCACGCGGAGCGGCGTGGAGGGGAGTGCGTGACGTGGGCGGCATGCATGGGGTGGTTTCCACATGCATGTGTCACATCGCAGTAAAGAGGCGGCTCGCGTCTCCCCCTTAAAAAGAGGGAGGCGTGGAGGCGCGGCTCATTTTCTGAGCGGGGCCGGGGCGCGGTCTTCAGGGCGTCCACTCCCCACGATCACGGGGTGGGCAGAGGTCGCTTCACCCGTCCCCTTAGTTCTGCACGTCCGCCACGCGTCCTTCATGCACCTGGGGTGGCAAGCGGTGGAGGCGGGAAACCGGGCCGTCACTGGTTGGGGCAGTGGGTCGGTCCTGATTCCCTGTGCCTCCGGTATCTGGATTGGTTGAGTGGGGCGGCCGAGCCCCAACCCCGCTCCTTTATAAGGAGAGGGAAGGGGGGATGGCATCCCGCATTCTTCCATCTTCTACCTCCTCCTACTTCTGCTTCTTCCTCCCACCCGCCATGGAGAAGGGGAATCCTGGTCCCTCGATGGTGGCGGCGAGGGTCGCCGCTCGACAATGTGTTCCTCCTCCTCCTGAGCCCGCGGTGGTGGAACCGGCCGCGAGGGGAAGGGGAAGGGGGCGAGGCCGTGGGCAAGGCCGGGGCAGAGGCCGTAGCGCTCGGGGAAGAGGAGGACGAGGCGGCGCGCCGGCCTTGCGCCGCCAAAGATGCCCTTCCCGATGGAGGGCCACGTTGAAGACCAGTCTTGCGAGTTCTTCATCAGGCTGCGCCAGCCTCCGCGTCATCGTCTTCATCTCCCCGCCCCGTTCGCTCGGGTGATGGAGCGTGACCCGCCCCAGACCCTCGGGTTGCACATGAGGGGCTGTGGGAATGGGGGCACGCGGGTCGACATCGACTTCCCGACTCCTCGGGTTATGTACCTCCGTCACGGATGGAAGACGTTCGCTCGCATCCACAGCCTGACGGCAGGGCTCGTCCTCTACTTCAAATTAATGGAGGACGGTCTGCTCTCCGTCAAGGTCTTCAGAGAGTTTGGAACTCGCCTGAAGTGCTGCGTGGAGAGCTCCTCCGATGGAGATTTCGATGATGGAAGCTCTTCCTCGAGCGAAAGTGATGAAGCGGACAGCGGGCCAGATGACGGGGACGAGTCCGACTAGGCATCGGACGCCCCGCGCCTGGGCGGGTGCGGAAGCAGCAGCATCTACACCTTGCCGCTCCCCCGGCAGAGGTTTGCCGGGGGTGGGGCCAGCTCCTTGAACTTCTTGGGGCCGTCTCCTTGGGCGGCTGGCGTCGGGAGGCTGCAGAAGAGGAAGAGGGCGGGCGGCAAGGCCGTCAACTCGGAGTACACGGGCATCGACGCCTTCATCGCGTATTGCCGGTCATGCCGCCTCGTCTTCCAGCTCCTTTCCGGACACCATCATCACCGGCCCACCCGTGGGCGGCCACCGAGGTGTTCTTTTGGCGCTTTATGCTGCTCGTAGCTCGCCTAGGCGCCCCTTTTGCTCTCTCACCTCCTTGACCTACCTCCTGAGGAGAGGGACAAGAAATGGATCACGGGCACCTTATCTCTTTTTTAGTCTGTAAGCCTGCGGGCCATCGTTAAATTGAGAACTTGTAATCCCCTTGCTCATGTTTTTCATTCCATATGAACTGTACCTGTATGGGATGTTTTTAATGAAGAAGGGATGCTTGCTGGGTTTTTCGTTCGTGGGTAGCACAACACTCCGAGGAGGTGCGCTTGCTAGAGTGGGTGCGAGAGGTCTTGCCGGGCTTCTTCTTCCCTCCCGGGCCTTCAGCGGCAGGAGCAGGTGCGTTGATGGTAGCTGCTGCAACTGCTTCCTGGTAGAGTTCGTCGGTGCAAATCAGCGCATCCTTCTTGTCGGAGGGGACGGAGATGATGGTCAACGGCCCGGGCATCTTTAGCATGTTGTAGGCGTAGTGTGACGCCGCCATGAACTTGGCCAGTGTCGGGCGGCCGAGGATCCCGTTGTAGCGCAAGGGGATCTCGGCCACGTCGAAGACGATCCTCTCTGTCCTGTGGTTCAACTCTCCTCCAAATGTCACGGGCAGTGTGACCTTTCCCTTCGGCTGGCTCCTCCCCGGATTGACCCCTTGAAACGTGCCCGTTTCCTCGAGGCCTCTGCCCCGGCCTCGCCCACGGCCTCGCCGTCAACTTTTTGATCACGACAGGCGAGTTCAGGTTCAGGCCGGCCCCACCGTCAACCAACATCTTGTTCACCCTAAGGTTGCATACCGTTGGTGAGACCAACAATGGAAAACACCCAACCGCGGTAATGCGGTCGGGGTGATCCTCGGCGGCAAAGATGAGGAGCGTGCTGGACCATTTCAGCGGCTTCTGAGCGTGGAACGACCGCTCTGCTGCTGTAATCTCACGCGCCCACTGCTTGAGCTGGCAGTGAGAGGTATGCAGCGAGGCGCCGCCATCGGCGGACATGGCCTCCGTAGCCTTCTGGAACCCTTGCTCACCAGACTCGTTGTCCTCGTCCTGATCATCGTCTTCTTGTTTCTTGTCGCGGCCCCGGGCGGGCCTCTCTCGCTGGTTGTCCTTGCCGGGGCGGCCTCCTTGGCCGCCACGCTTCTTGCCGGATCCCTCAGGACCGTCCTGGTCCTTCTCCTTCTCCCGCCTCTCATACTCAGCCTTTTGCTTCTCGGCGAGTAGCTCGACTTGTCGGCAGTTCTGGAGGTCGTGGCCCTTGGTGCGGTGGATCTTGCAGTATTGCTTGCCGGAGCTCCCTGGCTTGTCAGTAGCCACCAAGGCCCGGCAGGCGGCGCACCCGACAATCTCCTTATCGGGGGCGCCTGCCTTGACTTTCTTGCTGGCTCCGGTGTGCTCAGATCCCTCAACGGCAAGCACGGCCTTGCCCTTGCATTTCCTGTTGCGACGCCGGCCCTTCTTCGTCGCGGTAGCGGCGTCCTCATCGGTAGAGTCGGTTTCCGCACCGGCGTCTTCGCCGGGGTACTTCCTTCCCTCTTCAGCCCGTGCGCATCTATCGGCCAGAACGTAGAGCTCGGCCACATCCTTAACCTTGGTCACCGCCAGCTCCTCGCGCATCTTGCGATTGCGCACATTCTGGTGGAACGCGCTAATCACAGTAGCGGGATGAACGTCGGGGATGTTGTACTGCACCCGGCTGAATCTCTGGATGTAGTTGCGCAGGGTCTCCCCTTCCTTCTGGGGAATGATATGCAGATCACTGGCCTGGCCATGAGCTTGGTGGCCTCCTGTGAAGGCGCCAACGAACTCATGGCACAGATCCGACCAGGAAGAAATGGAATCCACCGGCAAGTGCATCAACCAAGACATCACATTGGGCTTGAGCGCCAGCGGGAAATAGTTGGCAAGCACCATATCGTCGCGGGCCCCAGCAGCTTGCATCGCGATGGTGTAGATGCTGAGGAACTCGGACGGATGGGTCTTGCCAGTGTATAGCTCGCCGACGTCGGGCTTGAACGTGCGGTGGGCCGGCCACTGGAAGTGCCGCAGCTCACGGGTAAAGGCCGGGCAGCCCACCTCGTAAGGTAGGCCGCCGGAGCCCCCCGGTGCCGGGTGGTCCATAGCGGGTCCCGCCCGCTTGTCTGACTGGCGGCGCGTTTCGCGCCGGCGCTCGACGGTGGTTCGAGCATCTTCGCGAGCTCGTTCTCGACGGACCTGGCGCTGGTCGCGGAGGGTCCGCGGGTCGGACGATGCTACGGAGATGTCATCACAAACGTCGTTCCGACGTGCCGACGCCCGCGGCAGCTGGCGAAGAGGAGGAGAGTGCACCGTGGCCGCAGCTCCCCCGGTCCTCCCAACGCCAGCATGTGTTGGCTCGGTGCAGCGCCGACCCGAGGGCCCCGCTGGTCGCGGATCGTCTTTGTTTGCGACAACGACGAGGCTTCGGATGGTGGCTCTCCACTCGTCGAGCTTCTCCGCAGCAGGAGGGAAGTCGAGGAGCAGCTGCGTGCGCGCCAAAGCTTCCACTGGCGTGGGCGGCGGTGACAGCTGCGTGGATCGCGGCGCGCTTCGACTTCTAACTACGTTAGAAGGAGCTCCGTTATGACCCAGCGGCTACGTGCCATTTTCGCCAGCGCTTCGGCGAGTGTGCTGAACCCCTTCATCTTGCAGATGACGCACAGGGCTCTTCCCACGGCGGTGCCCAGGGTCACCAACGTGGTGACGCTGCTCGGCGCACACACCATGGGAAGAACGCGCGGTGGACGCCGGTGTGGGCGTCCTGGAGGTCGCTGCGCCGCCCGGAGGTGGCAAAACGACACCCCTAGAGGGCCCCGCGCCACCTGCGGGGGGGCGAGCTCCGTCTTTGGATCTGGCGACGTGTAGTCGGTCGTCTGGCGCGCGAGGGATGCCGCTCGCGAGGCTCCGACTGCCTGGGCGATGCTGGTGCTCGCGGACCGGGGCCCGGGTCCAGTCCGCGACCGGGCCACTGCTCCTTCGCACCGGCACGGGCCGTTCGGCTCCCAACGAGCCGATCGTCGTGGCCGTCTTCTTCTTAGGGGCCATGGCGACGAAGAACTCCTAGGCTAACTACTAGACCAGATTCTCACAATTGCGACCCCTACCTGGCGCGCCATGGATGTCGGTGTGGAACGACACCTATGGGATCACAAGAATCCCTACCACGGTTGCCGGGGCGCGGGGTTGCAAGAAGAGCAAGGCTAGTAGACAGCACAAAGATCGTTTACCCAGGTTTGGGCCCCGAGGATGCGTAAAACCCTAGTCCTGCTTTGGTGGGTGTATTTCAGAGACTTCTTGAGCTCTCGAACTAGCTGTGGTCAGGGCGTGGTTCGAAAGAGCCGAATCCTTCTCCTGTATGCCATGCGCCTCCTTTTATAGTCGAAAGGGGCTGCCACAGTGGCACACAGGAGGTGGAAAGGCGTACAGTGCCCTCAGCTTATTGCTTGTATTACAGGAGAAGACGCATTTAATGCGTACCTTAGGTGTCCCCCAGCTTTATTGGGGACGGGGGCGAGGCCCGTCTCGTCCGTCGCCGCTCCTCCTTGCTTCGACAAGCGCCCTGGCCAGCGATGCGTGCGGCGCCATGTATGCAGGCAGGCAGCTGAGGTGGCGCGGTGGTGGAGCCTTCCCGAAGATCTGCATGCCGCCACGGAGGCGCTCGATGAGTTGGCCTGGGAGCTGCATGTCGTCACGCAGGTGCCCGCCCAGCTGGTTGGGCTGGCAGCTGCATGTGAACGGCGGTGGAAGCTTGGTTGGCGCGGGCCTGGCGGTGGCCCCGCTGGCGTCCTTGACGAGGGCCTTGCCGGGTGGCCCAGGAAGGGTCTCCCTGTGTGGCCCGGCAAGGGTCTTGCCGCGGCGCTTGTTGTCCCCGGCAAGGACCTTGTCGGGGGTCTGGTGGCCTTCCTCGGCAAGGATCTTGCCGAGGATCGTCGTCTTCTAATACTCATCTGTTCTTGAATATGTCTTCACAAAGATCTGCATACCACCACAGAGGTGCCTTCCCGAGCCCTGGCCCCATGTGCATGATGGCGTTGGGGACCGTGCGCTCATGGGTGGCTCGCTCTGTTGGTGTGGGGCGAGCCGCCCGGGCAAGGGTCTTGCCGGGGCTGCTGAGGCCCCCCCGGCAAGGGCCTTGCCGGGGGAACCTACTTCGTCCCTCTGCTCTTTGTGGTCTTGGCCTTGGCGTTGCTCTTATTATCTTGGGCTTCGGTTTTACCTTGGCTCATCTCCCCTGTTCTGCTTGGTGTGGCCACGGGCGCGGCTCCGACTGCCCGTGCATATAATTAAGCAAAGGGATTGCACATGTCGGTATACACTAGAACAAGAATGCAACAGCACAATAAGAATTAAGGCCACGATGATGATGCGATCGCAGTGGTGGTTACAGAAGGCAAGAAGAAAGATGCATCCATCAACGTACGACCTCCTCCTCCTCAACTTAGTGCGCCGGGCCATCGACCTGCGGCTAAGGAGCGGCAACTTTTGTGGCGAGGTCGAGGTGCTTATCAGCAAAGGCATCCAAGGCTTCCAGCCGGTTGAGGAAGGCCAACATCGTAGCATCCTCACTGGCCTTGTAGATACCTATGTACACGATTTGCTCCTACACGTGGATGAGTAGGTTGACGAATTTTTGCAGGGCGAGGCGCCTCGCGGCGAGCGCGACCTCCCGGTGGACATTCTTCGTGGCGTCGGCGGGCAGTCGCAGGGCCACCAGTGCTTGAAAAAGGTTCCGGCTATGGAGGCTGATTATGGTGGCAGGCAATGAGGAGCCCGGGCGCGCGGGGTGGAGGAGTACGGCGATGTCGTCCGCGAGCTACTTGAGGACGGTGAACTTGTTGGTGGTGCCAACGATCATCTGCTCCAACTGAGAGTCGTAGTTGGTGTCGACGGCGGCCATCCACCAGCCGGTCTCCAAAACCGTCTGGAGACGATCCTCGGCGCCATGCCACAGGCCGACGTCGTGGACATCTGGCACAGCCGCTGGCCGCTCACGCGCATCGCCGCCATGGTTCTGGAGTGAGCTCTTTTGCGCTTAGTGTAGGTGCTTAGGCAAATGCTTAGGTGCGTACGATGTGGTAGATGCATCGGAATGGAGGGGCGCCTTTATATGAGGGCAAACTGCGTTGCATTCACATCGTGCAGCCTCTTTTCCCGGTCCTCCTCGCATTACTTCCCTCATGCATTAATTGAAGGAGGATGCATTGGCCGTTGAACATTTCGGGAACCGCTACTCCATCCCTCGTCTGCATTAAAGCCGTATCGGGAACTGCGTCGCCCGCTGTCAAATCAAATAGTACTACGCCACCCGCTGCACGCCCGGCTGAATACGCCTCCTCGCCTCCATCAAACCCCTCCATTAAACCCGCATGCAAACTGAGAAACCTACTCCGGCCACACGTCTGTTCATGAGCGGGCCGGAATTAAACGCAACACCGGCCGAGCTCCTCCCGTCCGCCCTCAGTTTAAATGAGGCCAGAGGCCGGCCAAGCTCCTACCGTCCGCCCTCTATTTACACCAGGCTAGACAGGCAGCGGGCAAGAATCGCACCCCTCCGCCGCTCCCCCATCTCCTCCTTCACCATTTTCTCCACTCTTCCGATGGCTTCCGAGGAGCCGTTCTCCGGCATATTACCCGGCTGGGTGGCCCGCCGAGCCCTCTGGATACGGGCGATGCCGCTCGGTGCTTCACCAACCTCGCTTGCCCGACGGAGCCAGTTGCGGCCCCAAGCAGGCGCGTGGTTCAGCAACTCGCCACTCCAGTTCAGCTCGATGAGGAGTGGCGAGTTGCTCCACGCCGGCACGGGCGTCGTCGCTGCCGCATCGTACCGCGCCACCAGTGTCTGTGGTGTCGCGCCTCCCATGTCTGTGGGCGCGCCACCCGTGCCTGCGGCAGCGCCATGCAGACAGAGACAGAAACCGGGTGCGTCGAGAGCGACGAGTCGGTGGCCAGCTTCACCGTGTCCGCCGCCATCATCGAGGAGAAGTAGAACACGGGAGGCCGCCGCCACTTGAGTCCCATGAAGGCCACCGCCGAGGCGATGACTGCGCATTCGAGTGGTTTCTTTGCTTCTTCGTCTCTTTCGAGGACCTTCGTCGACCCCGCAAAGTGTCTGCCGGACATGAGGAAGACAGAGGGATCCGCGGGCGGCCATTTAGATTATGTACTCCCTCTCCAGCTGGCGGGAAATTTTTGTTCTAAGAATGGATAAATTGTATGTATCTACAATACATCCATTTTTAGGACAAGTATTGCCGGACGGAGGGAGTATTAATTATACCAAGAGAGCCAGATTGGCACCGCTTAGTTCATGTAAATGTAATGAAATCCATCCTGTTTATATGAAGATCCGGCTTTTTTATGCGAAATCCTTCATGCTTATATGAAATCAGTTTGTGTTTGCACGAATTTCATCTGGTTGGTTAGAGTTGTGAAAATGTATGCCACTGGCGTTTGATGTCGTCCTCCGTGAAAGGAAGCGGGAGGAAATTTGCCAGCTGCCGTTGGAGATGCTCTTATGCTGGAAATAATAGAGTGACATCCAATCCATTTGAGTTAATTGCGTGTATGATTGTCCCTCTACAAAAAGTTTATTGCATGTACAGTTTACATGTGACTTGCAGGGTGGCTACAGCTTCGTACAGAAAGTTAGAAAGAAACAAGTCCATCCTTAATCTTGTATTCTAAGTACTCTGTGGGTTCCACTGTCAGTACAGTAGCGAAAGAAGTATATATTAAATAAGTAATATATAATATAAAAATATAAAGTTAAAGACAGAATTCGAACTCATGTCATCGCGTTGCGTGCATCCGGCGCTAACCAGTCCAGCACATTTTTGCTGTAGACCATGCTGGAGATATATCTCCATGTCTACTCTTATACTCCATCCGTTCCTCAATATTAGTCTTTTTCAGATTTCAAATGGACTACCACATACGGATGTGTATGTAGACATATTTTGGAGTGTAGATTCACTCATTTTGCTCCATATGTAGTCACTTGTTGAAATATCTAAAAAGACAAATATTTATGAACGGAGGGAGTAGAAAACAGAGTTGGTGATGATCGTGTGCGTGCCATCCTGCAATATAGGCCCTCGGATTTATCTAACAGATAGGCAGAAAACTATGGCAATTTTGCAAAAATATACCCACACCCCTCTCCACGTTCGCAAATACGGCCTTCCCTCGTTCATCCTTTACTCTCACAAGATAAACTATTCATACGAATGCATCTTGATGTTCCGTGCAACGCACGGGCATCTAGCTAGTTTCTTTTAAAATAGTTACTGCGATAATTGGGTCGAAGTGATATATTTTATGTCTGCCCCGAATGATTTCAGATTCACTAGTAGTAACAAAGAAAAGGTTGCCTTGTTAATTAACAGAAAATAGGGTGAAAACTATCACATGAGGCCGGTAAAAACGAGCCACACTGGGTTCAGCGTCATCGTCACTACAGCTGTGTGCGCGCGAGAAGTCTACATATCGAGGGGGCTACTGAGCGAGGCACAGAGACACAATGTTCGAGAGAGAAACCAATTGACAGATTACGATCAGATCGAGTTGTCACCCTTCTGCTATCATTGTTGGGGTGGGGGGGGGAGGGGGAGGGAGAGAAAGACGTATCGAGAGTGTGCGCGGTAGGCACAGAGGCAAAACTAGCGAGTGTGTGTGTATGTGTGTGTGTTTGAAAGAGGAGTAGATAGATTACTATCAAGATCGAGGTGCCGCCCTACTCCTTCGGTGTCGGGTAGTGTGTGTGCGTCTGTGTGTGTTTGAGAGAGAAGCCAGTCGATAGATTAGTATCAAGATCGTGGTGTCACCCTACTCCTTCGTTGTTGGGAAGTTTGTGTGTGTGGTTGTGTGGGTGTGGGTGTGTGTGTCGGGGGGGGGGGGCAGTGACACTTACATATCCCTACTCTTATAAAAAACAGAGTTGGTGACGATGGTGTTCCTGCCATCCTGCAATATAGGCCATCCGATTTATATCCGACGGATAGGAAGGAAACTATGGCAATTTTGCAAAAAGATACCCACACCCCTCTCCGCTTTGCAAATAAGGCATTCCCTCGTTCATCCTTTTTCTCCCACAAGATAAACTACTCATACAAATGCATCTTGATGTTCGGTGCAATGCATGGGCATCTTGCTAGTAGGGAGAAGGAGTTTGTGTGACACATATCTAGCTATATTAAGGGATAGGTAGATAGCATTTGTGCGAGGCATACTTAAAGCATTAAGAAGATAAACAAAATTGTGTGCATACAAGTGCCAGAAAAAATGAAGCGAGAAACAATGTGTGTGTGTGTGTGCGCGCGCGCGTGAGAGATAGATAGAGAGAGAGAGAGAGAGGGGGGGGAGAGAGAGAGAGCGAAATCTCCAAACAAAAGGTGCTGTGTTGGAATCCCATTGTATGTATTCATATGGTTCCCAAACTCGAGTTAACCTTAGGCATATGTGTGAAAGACATTATTATACTTTGAGACATTAGTGGCTATGGGTGGGCGGAATTATTGGGGTGGGCGTGTTCGACAGAGAGAGCATGTGTGTTTCTGTGTGAGAAACTTGTAGGACGGGGTAGAAAGACGTATTCTAACCTTGACGGAGGGAGAGAAATACATGAAGTGCGCGTGTGTGATTCCGATGCCCACAGGGAAATGAGATATGTATGCGTGTGAGAGAGATTGCACAATTCATTCATGTATCACTAACGAGCGATCGTGGGCGTGCATCGCTTGAACATAAGTCAATATCTACTTCGTATCGTGGCCAAAGGTACAATATCGATTCAACACTATAAATATTGGACACTCACATATCACATTTTTGCTATTTAAATAAACCTTTTCAGTTGTGCATGCCAAAGTTACAGTGATGTTTCTTCAAACAACCAATGTAGCTATCATGTACATGCACCATTGTTACTCTTGCATTCAAAATCATTAGTCTTGGATGATTTAAGGTTCTTTTATGAAGTAATATATGTAATATTCATATATGAATTCAACGGGTATGCAATTTATGAAATGGAGGCTATGTAATCATATGAGGTAACACTTTTAAGTAGCGGACCACAATATCCATTTCTTTTCGTGCGCCTCTACACTAACACGTCAATGCATTATGTTTAAAGTAAATAACCAATTGCACTAAATTATCTATTTACACGAGAAATACATAGGCTGAGCGTTTGATCCCTTTTTTGTGAACGCGCCACTACACCCGTACGATTGGCCGCGCCCGTGTGAACGTCCAAGTTATCAGCGCATCATCCCGAGTTATTGTCTTTTTTCTGGGGTGGACTTCACACCAGTTATTAACTGCTGACGTGTGCCCCGTGTACACAGTCTCGCATGACCTTCCCGCTAGCACGGTCCAAAATTAGTTGAAACTGGATACGAACGATACCGTGGGCGGCAAAATCTCCCGCCTCCTTCTAAAATTACCGCCACCTTAGTCTTTAGCATGCGAAATTCCCCTTTTGTCCTTGGTGCACGGAGACCAATAGTTACAATACCGCCCTCATCTACATAATAGGTCAGGGAAGCTTTGGTAACTTCCGGTTCCCCCCACTACACAGCACCCCCATTTCCTCTCCCCCTCCAGCAAAAACGACTAACTCCACAGCACCAAAGCATCTCACATCACGTCGTCCGTACTTCATCGGTCATTCTCCCCTCCCCTCTCGAAACCCTAGACTGCTCATCCACCGGCGTACCAGAGCCCATTCACTGCCAGCGGCGTCCAGCTCGCCGGATCTGCTTCTGCGGCCGCATCTACCCCCCCCCACCTCCCCTAGAAACAAGTAGACTGCTCATCTACCACTGTACCACAGCCCATTCAGTGTCGGCCTTGTCCACAGTGCCGGATCTGCTTTGCCGGTACTCTCGTCAACCGCGGCGCATCTGCAGCGGCTCATTCGTACTCCCCACCGGAGATGCTTCGTCCACACCCCCCGGAGCCGGCCCACCGACGCCTCGGTCGACGGCCTCTGATCCTCTTTGCCGACACCTTCCTCAACCCTACCGGAGCCGCTTCGCCGACACCATCGTCTACCCCACCGGAGTAGCTTCGCCTATACCATTTTCAACCCTACCGGGGCTGCTTTGCCAACTCACAAGTCGACGGCCTCAGATCCGCTTCCTCGCGCCCTCATCTAACCTACCGGAGCAGCTTCTGACGCCACGTCCACGGCCGCAGATCCGCATCGTCGACACCATCCTTCACCTACGCCCTCGTCCACCGCCACAGTTCCGCTTCGCCCACAACATAGTCCACCCTACCGGAGCCGCTCCACAAACACCCTACTTGACGGTTCTAGATCTCCTTACCGGACCCCGACAGCCAGCGCAGCGTCATCACCCTTGACGTTTCTAACCTCATTCCCACCGTCTGGCAAGATGCCAAGCACCCGCCACGGCCTAGGTACTTGTCACCTTTAAAACTATCCAGCATCACCTGCCCGATGTACTTCAAATATACTAACAGGTCGCTATTACCTGTTATGCAGGTGGCAAAAACTACAAGGACGATGTTTCTTCTGGATCTAACAGCTTGGCCAACCAAGATCCTGGACCGAGGCATTGCTATGATCTTGTAAGTGTGTCTCTCTCTCTCTTGTATTGTTCTGTGCCTGCCAGCGTGCTTTGCTAGGATTTTCGACCAGTAATCCCTTTGTGCAAACAATAATTTCTACTATTGGCTGCTAAATTAGATATGTAGATGTCATACATGATACTACCTCGTACCTCCATTCCTAAATATAAGTCTTTCTAGAGATTCCACTATAGGCTACATACGGAGCAAAATGAGTGAATCTACACTCGAAAATGCATCTATATACATCTGTATGTGCTCCATACTGGAATCTCTACATAGACATATATTTAGGAACAGAGGCAGTACATTACACAAAATCGTAGGTGGCATGTAGGAATTCCAGTACACTACATTAGGCTCCATTAGAGTGCCTGCTAGTCAAGCACACAGAGTCATGGCTAGTTTAGGCTACGCACACAATCATTAATTGGTGGTTTCAATATGCGCAAGGGATATGCAATGTATTATCATGTAGAGATGTCTGAAATTAGCCGTGTCAACTTGCAGATAGGGTTACACAATGAAAAAGTACAAGATGTATGTGGCAATTTCATGGAACATCGCAAAAAAAGGAGAGCCACCGGTGAGCCTATACAATGTGCTATGGTACGTCACTCCTCCATTGCAATCATCGTGACATATTATTTGTATGTCAGTTCTATTTGCCAAGTTTCTTAGGGACAATTATTACGAGTTATCCTAAGAAAATAAGCACCTGTGAATATAAGTCCATGTAATAAGCCAACCAGTTCTTTTCATTGCATCATCTTTGGTATGATCAGTGAAAAATCTAGATTGCATTATATTTTTTCATTTTGCTGCCCATATGAAAATTAATTTGACTTGCAAACATCACAAATTGAACCCAGTGCAGTAATTAATATGATAGGAAAACAGACCATCACTATTTGCTCAAAATGCAAATACAAAGATACCATCTACTTGGCGCAATCTACTTTGGTCAATGTTTTCCATAGAGATCCCATTGCCTAATTTAAACGAAAAACGCATGACCCACATTTAAATGAAGAACGATTATTTATTGAAATTCGATGGTCCAAGTGGCTAGTTATTATCATATAGCAGCACCACTTGAAAGCATCATATAGCAGCAGCAATGTGACACCCAAAAATTTTATCTGGCTTTTTCAAACTTTTATCTTGATTTGAGGGATGTTATTTAAAATTTTCTTCTAAAGGACTCTCCCTGTCAAAAAAAAAACTTTCTTTTATGACAAGTGTTTTGTTTGGATTCACCCAAGACTTGATTTTTGGTCTTGGAGGTTTTTCCAGCAAGTTGAACCTCCCCATGAATTTTCTCCCTTTTAATTCTTATCAAAAATATTTTCTGCCTTCTACTTTGGCTCTTGGAGATTTACAAAGGAGCTACCTTTTCTCCTTTGAGTTTTGCCTCCAAACCATTTTACCTGGCTAGTCCTTAGAGCCCTCAACCAAGATCTATGATGATCCACTGGTCTCCAGTTCAAATATTTCAAATTGTACTTGCTGCAAGTTTGGACCATATTTGCCAAATTTGATGAAATTCAATTGTTTTCTCCTCCTAAAAATCTGAGAAAATTCAGGCAGCCTCTGGATGCATTGAGAGGTCACCTCACCAAGCCCCAGCTCCAGAATTTTTTTTCTTCATGCCAAATCATTTTGTCGAACACCTGAAGGGCACTGTTTCTGTCAAGTTCAGAAGTTCAGTATACAGTTTCAGTGAGCCACTGTCGTTTTCTTTAGAACTCCTTCTCGATCTCACCAGTAGCCGCGTTGGCGCCGTGCGCCCTGTGCCTCCTTCTTATCCCTGCGCCGCACGATCGCCTGGAAGCTTGCGGGCGTCGGCGACGAGCGGGTGGAGGTGCGCCGCCCCGTGAGCGACGGCTGCAGCGCCCTTTGCGGCTGCCAGGAGGCGCAGCAGTGGACGGCGTCGTCCAGCGCCGCCCAAGCCACCAGAGGCCACCGCGTGGCCATCCACTCACCCGTGCACACTGCCATCCGTCGTCGTGAACTGCTAGGCGCGGAGCGCGCTCTCTGCCGCCGCCATGCCCGTACGGCCGTTCCGTCGAGGACCGGCGTATTACACCAAGCCCGACCGAGGTTTAGCAGAGGAATGGCACCAGTGACCCTCCCTGATGATGCCTAGCCTCCTAAACCCCCTGCCCAACCTCTGCCTCGCCATAATTGCTCGCCGGAGCTATCCCGTTCACGGCCACCCCCTCGGATCGCCTATAATAGGAGGCCCCGAGCTCGAACTCGAACCCGCACCACCTCTACACACCACCAGTACCACGCCAAGCCACTGGGCAGCCCCCGAGGGAGTCTTCTTCCCCAACTCCGGCCGCCTCGACCCGCTTTGGGACCCAGCTCGATTCACCCCCGTGCGTGCACCCCTACCTCTCAGCTCTTGCCAGTAGCCTTCTAGCGCATCCACTCTTCTGACCCGCGCATCAATTTGGAGTTTGCAGCACCCATCGGAGTACTCCACCATCGCCCGAACCACCGTCCGCCGGAGAAAGTGTCGCCGTCGACGTGGTGCTCTCCGACGGCCAAGTCCACCACCCACCGACGCGGAAGAACAACATGAACCTATTGGTACCCTCCGATCTCTCTGCCTTGCCGCGGTTCAACGCCGGCGACCACCGCAGCCTTCGGGCGCCGGCGAGCTCCGTTGGGAGTTTTAAACCTGACGGGTGGGACCCCCCCGTCAGCCTCTCTTCTTTTTCCCCCTCGAACCGTTTTCTAAAAGCGCCTTCGGGCAAAATGCGTTTTCTCTTTGGGCTGGCGCATTTCATTCCGAACCGTTTTTTTGTTTTCTCAAACAAGTCCCTGGATCTTTTTCTGTTTCATCACAGATCAGTCCTTGGACTAAAACCCTTATATCTTTTTAATAAAAGATGCTTTTTTATTGATTCTTTTTCTGTCAGTCTTGTATTTTTGTCTAGTTTTTTATAGTATTTATTCGGAAAAATTTTGGAACAATTTTTATGCACGCAACGATTTTCACGCTAGTATACGGTTTCGTTATACCGTAGGTTCCGGGGGAGGTGATGGAGCCGCGAACTTCGCCGAGCTAGACTCCGCCTTCTCCGAACCAGGCAAGCATGTTTGAACATTTGATATGATAGGTGTTTTGCATGTTTGCTTGAATGGTTGTGCATGGCATATGAGCTTCGGTGAGTATTACGTTGCATGCAAGGCAACTATCCG
Organism: Aegilops tauschii subsp. strangulata; assembly: GCF_002575655.3. Classification (NCBI taxonomy): domain Eukaryota; kingdom Viridiplantae; phylum Streptophyta; class Magnoliopsida; order Poales; family Poaceae; genus Aegilops; species Aegilops tauschii. The sequence goes on from NC_053041.3 coordinate 111,210,994, forward strand.
TGTGTTTCGAAGTTACTGTGATCTTTGATGAGAGATGACCTGATCATGTGGTGACATGAAAGGTAGTAAGATGGTATTGTTGTAGCATGCCAGTCTTACGTCATCCGATAAACTCCGACGTTAACGTGGACTGAGCCACGTTATCGTTCTTCCCCTTTCGTGCTGCCACATGTTTTCTGCAAAGAATACGGTTTAGTAAGTTGCTAACCTCTTTCCTTGTACACACCAAATAGAGGGGCCGGGATGAGGGTTCCATGGCCCTGGATTAAAGCCAGTCATCCGGTCAGGGGGCATGGGTGTTTCCGGTTGGGACCGAGAGGGGGGCACCCCTTAGAGCGCGCGGTATAAATTTGATCCCATGCTACGCGAGGTTGTAGCCTCCCCGTCTCAAGGTTTTTCTTGAACGTTGCCGAGGGTGATTCCTGGCATCGGAATGTTGAATGCGTGTGTACTGGCTAGATGTGTTTCTCCTAAAACACCGTAAACGGAACTGGTCCCTTGTGGCTACTGAAATCCGTTGGCTGTGGTTAAGAGTACAAACTCTGCAGAGTCAAATCCTTCCGAGTCATCGTGTCCATGATCAAGGACCATGGCCAGTATATCCCTATCCATGTCAGTCCCTATGTCAGTCTCTGTGGTAAATCCCCGGTGAACAAGCTTGAGTGGTAAACCCGGTCGAACGTTATTCCTGTGGATGGACTAACCCTTTTATTTATCTCGTACCTGAATATTCCCTTGAAATGATTTAAATTCATGAGCTACTGAAATATAAGCCCTTTATGTGATGTCGCTCAGACGTCCGACTGTGGCACTCTTGTCATTTACTTTTGATATAAGCCCTTTATGTGATGTCGCTCAGACGTCCGACTGTGGCACTCTTGTCATTTACTTTTGATATAAGCCCTTTATGTGATGTCGCTCAGACGTCCGACTGTGGCACGCTCGTCATTTACTTTTGATATAAGCCCTTTACGTCATGTCGCTCAGATGTCCGACTGTGGCACGCACTGTCTTTTATATTCTATTATAAGCCCTTTATGTGGTGTCGCCTTGACGCCCGACTGCGGCATCATTATTTCATTTGTACCCTTCCGAGGAGTCATTCAGACACTCGATTGGCCTTCAGCATTACCTTGGGATTTCGGGAGGACTACCGCCCAACTTCCTTTTTAATTCCCATGCATAGCTGTTTTATTATCTGAGTGCGCTTTATTAATCTGTTCATATGCATCATGTTTGCATTTGTTATATCTTATGTCCAAACTGTCTTGCGAGTACTTTCATAGTACTCACCTGGCTTGTTGATTTGGCCAGATGTTGACGAAGGCGATCTCGGGGATGAAGAGTTTGATAGTGAGTCCGACGCCTAGAGGAGTCCCAGTCAGTCCCGTGCGATCCTGGATATTGGTCACTTGTATTATATACGCTTCCGCCACCCACAATAAGTATCCTCGAGCCTCACTCCGACGCTCGAAGAGCTGTTAGTTTCAGGAGTCATGTCACCCACTTCACTGTGACATATCCACCACCGCTTCTATTTGTGAGTCAGTAGTTATGCCACCATATCCGCCTTTATGTGTAATATCGGCATGTTTGTAATAAATTGTTGAGCCGTCTTCGCTCAACCTTGTATTATTTTTAGTACTCCAGGTTTTCTTCTGTGATCAAGAAATTGTCTACCAGTGAGGAGGATTCTGCTCTACTGGTCCGTAAAAGGGATTGGTTTCTCAATAAATATTTTATTGAAAAACCGGTCGTGACAAGCTTGGTATCAGAGCCAGGCTGACTGTAGGAAGCCACTAGGTGCGATCGCTAATCGGTTATTAGCTTTTTTAGTGCCTTTTCAGCATTTTGCAAATGTAGCTATTTTCTGTTGGTCATCATAAATTTATGATTTGACTACTCAGAATTTTTGCCTACTTTTGTAGATGGCTGGCAGCATCTGCGAGACTCGGGTGTTCACCAATGTGCCTGAGGGGTTTGTCAAACTTCTCGTCTCCATCACCAAGCTCGCGATCGGGCCAGCGACTCGTCCAGAGTTCACGCTTTACCAGCACAAGCTCGGCGACGATGTGTCTATGCACCAGGCCGTGGTGCAATTCAAGGGAGGACGTTCTGCGTCTCGCCACTTCCGTTTTGTGGGAAGGGCCATGCCTACGGAGAGGCATGCCATGCAGATGGCCGCCCGTGAGGCGATAGCTCGCCTTCGGGACATTCTTCCTTCGATGAAGACTCGTCGCTACCGCTACCTCCCATGCCATGTGCCATATACTTGTCACTATGCATTCGCCTGCCATAGGGGAGAGCGAGATGAAGCTATCGAGATGCTTGTCGTGTATCCCAAAGCTCTGGAGGCAGCTTTCGACGACCTCGTGGACGGTCTTGTGGCTGCCCGTATGGACTTAGTTTGGGGATATTCTGCCAACAGGAGGGAGCTTCTCCAGATGGCACCGCCACTGACGTTCGTCTCATCCTCAGCATCCTATTCACCTGCCATTTTGGCCACCGCTCGCCGTCTGCCTACCACTTAGGAGTTCGACCAGGTCATTGCTCCTACTCCAGTCAGAGCTGCACCGCCTGCCGCACCCACTCTACCGCCTGTCGCACACGCGCCATCTCCTCAGCGCAGTGCTACGCGCCTGGAGCCTATTAGGGAGGAGGTGGAGGTTGAGTCTCCTGCACCGCTGGGTCTTACCCTCGGCAAGGGGAAGGACATCTTCACCATCTCCGACTGAGTGCGCCTAGTCGCCGCGCGATGTGTCTGCATGTATGATATGTTTTTATAGGTACTTAAGTTTGGGGTTGTTGTGTGCGCATCATGTAGGATCCCGGAGGAGTGTGCTAGCCAAATAACATGTCAGGAGTGTGTACGCACATCCTGAGTGATGTATCGTATGTTTGCGTATCGCGTGTAAGATTTGTACTGAGCAATCCTTCTCCGTGCGCAATAAAATATTTTCTTGAAAAATCTTGAGGTCTTTTAAAAAATTTTCCTTTGCAAAATTTTCCTTGTGCCACACAGTTCTTCTCATGAGTTTTGCAAAATATACCACAGAGTGGAAAATGTCTCGTCCGTGGACTCATTCCATGCCAAATCCACCCAAAGAAGTTTATGGAACACAGACAAGCAACAATTTCACACAGGGGCAGTCTAGTCAATAGGACAGCAAGGCAGCCTTATCTCAAGTATGCCGCCTCTTCGAACAAAGCCAACAACAACACCAAGAGATGATGAATCACGTCATCAATATGGGAAATCACCGTGAGCCATACCAACCGCATTCCAAGCTGTCTGAACTACAGAAGACACGTCCTCCAACGTTTGCTCACACTGATAGGCCACTTGAAGCCGATGATTGGCTTCGAGACATCGAAAGAAAGTTGATTATTGCTCAATGTTCTGATCATGAGAAGGTGCTTTATGCACCTCACTACCTCACTGGAGCAGCTGCCGCATGGTGGGAAAACTTCCTACACATGCATCCCAGTGAACATAACATCACTTGGGAAGAGTTTAAGGAAGGCTTTCGTGGGGCACACATTCCCAGGAGCATCATAAAGATCAAGAAAAGGTAGTTCGATGATCTCAAGCAGAGAGGCATGACAGTGACGGAATACAACAGTCAATTTACCCAGCTATCTCGTTATGCCTACGACGAGCATATGACTGAGAACAAAAGGATGGAAAAAAATTTGGACGGCCTGGCGCCGGCACTAAAATGCCAACTGGTCGTACACACTTTCCCAGACTTTAAAACTCTGGTTGACAAGGCCATTACTTTGGAGAATGAGCGCCGCAGTCTGGAGGATATCCGTGAGCGGAAAAGGGACAAGACGACTCTTGCTCGCAACAATCAAAGCAAGACTGATGTTCAGAGGAATGAAGCGAGAAAGTCCACGACTACTGCTGTAAGGCCGACCAGACAGTTTCATTCAAGGAACTACTGGACAAAGGATTTATTCGAGCCAGCTCCTCACCATGGGGTTCACCAGTATTATTCGCCAAGAAAAAGGATGGTCACCATCAAAAACAAATTTCCGATGCCACGGATAAATGATTTGTTTGACCAGCTCGCCCAAGCCAAGGTGTTCTCATAAATTGATTTAAGATCGGGATATCATCAATTAAAAGTACGGACAGAAGATATCCCTAAGACAGCATTCACCTCCAGATACGGATTATATGAGTTCACAGTAATGCCATTTGGATTGACGAACGCCCCCGCATACTTTGTCCACCTCATGAACAAAGTGTTTATGAAATTCATGGACAAATTTGTTGTGGTGTTCATTGACGATATTCTGGTGTACTCGAGGACACCAGAAGAACATGCGGAACATCTCAGGATTGTATTGGGCGAATTCAGGAAGCATCAATTGTACGCCAAATTTAGCAAATGCGAATTTTGGCTAAGACAAGTTGGTTTTCTGGGCCATATATTGACCCAAGAAGGCGTGGCCGTAGACCCAGAAAAAGTCAAAGCCATACTTGACTGGAAACCACCAGCCAACGTAACAAATGTACGGAGTTTCCTAGGAATGGCTGGATATTACCGAAGGTTTATTGAAGGATTCTCCACTATGGCAAAACCAATGACCCAGTTGCTCAAGAAAGACAAGAAATTTGTATGGACGGAAGCGTGCGAGAAAAGCTTCCAAGAGCTCAAGAAGAAACTAACAACAGCACCAGTTTTGGTCGTGCCGGACATACACAAGAGTTTTGAAGTGTATTGTGACGCATCCCGGAAGGGCCTCGGGTGCGTATTAATGCAGGACGGCAAAGTTGTCGCATATGCTTCCCGGCAACTACGGAAGCATGAGGAAAACTATCCTACTCATGACTTGGAGCTAGCAGTAGTCATCCATGCACTCAAGGAGTGGAGGCACTTTCTGTTGGGAAATCGTTGTGAAATATATACGGACCACAAGAGCCTTAAATATATTTTCACACAACCAGAGCTAAATTTACGACAACGACGCTGGTTGGAATTGGTCAAGGACTATGATGTCGGCATTCACTACCATCCAGGGAAAGCAAATGTAGTGGCAGATGCTCTTAGTCGAAACCCCAGCTCGGGCAACGACAGTCCACAGAACTTGAGGCCTGAATTTCAGCAGGAGTTTGCTAAGCTCAACATGGTGTTAGTCTCTGAGGGCAGCATATCAAATCTGGAGATACAGCCCACCCTAATGGAACAAATTAAGAAGGCTAGGCGTGGACATCCCAGCATCAAAGGCATAAAGAGAAAAATGAGCCTTGGCAAGGCTTCAGAGTTCATCACAGACAATGAGGGAGTATTATGGTACGGGGACAGACTTTGCGTACCAAATATTGAGGAACTCAAACAGCAAATCCTAACTGAAAGCCACACCGCTCCATATTCGATCCACCCTGGACGAACCAAGATGTACAAAGACATTCAAGAAAGATTTTGGTGGCACAGTATGAAAAGGGATATAGCCGCTTTCATCGCTTGTTGCGATTCGTGTCAGCGCATTAAAGCCGAGCATCAAAAGCCAGCAGGGCTGCTACAGCCAAACCGGATACCTGAGTGGAAATGGGATGAAATTGGAATGGACTTTATCGTCGGACTACCTCGATCACAACGCGGAAATGATGCCATATGGGTCATCACGGATAGGCTAACCAAGGTAGCACATTTCATTCCCGTGAAGACGACCTACTCCACTCAAAGACTTGCCAAGCATTATCTCTCCCGTATAGTCTGTCTGCATGGAGTCCCAAAGACTATAATATCCGACCGAGGCACTCAATTTGTCTCAAAATTTTGGGATCACTTACAACAAGCTCTGGGCACTCAACTAGCATTCAGTACAGCGTACCACCCCCAGACAGATGGACAGACTGAACGCGTGAACCAAATCCTAGAGGACATGCTGAGAGCCTATGTGCTCACCTATGGATCCAGTTGGGAAGAAAGCTTGCCGTATGCCGAGTTTGCATACAACAACAGTTACCAAGCCAGCTTGCAAATGGCACCTTTTGAAGCATTGTACGGACGGAGGTGTCGTACCCGACTAAATTGGTCAGAAAGAGGTGACAGTCGTATCTTCGGCCCAGACATGCTCAAGGAAGCCGAGGAGAAAGTTAAAAAGATCAGGGACAGACTCAAGACAGCTCAAAGCCGACAAAAGAGCTACTACGATCGAAAACATCGTGAGGTCAGCTTTGAACCCGGTGATTACGTGTACCTCCGAGTGTCTCCTATGAGGGGCCTGCAACGGTTCAAGATTAAGGGGAAACTAGCCCCAAGATTTATTGGACCCTTCTGTGTAATTGCACGAAGAGGCACAGTAGCCTACCAGCTAGACCTACCCAAAGAGCTGTCAGACGTCCATGACGTGTTCCACGTCTCACAGTTGAGGAAATGTGTAAGCAACCCGGAAAAGAATGTATCTCATGAGAGCATTGACGTGCAACCAGACCTCGCCTACAGAGAGCGGCCAGTAAAGATTTTGGAAGAGTCTAAAAGGAGGACCCGTCAGAAAACAACTAAATTTTTCAAGGTTCAGTGGAGCATTCACACCGAGGATGAAGCTACATGTGAAAGAGAAGATTTTCTTCAGCCAGAGTACCCACAGCTATTTGAGGATCAGCAGAAATCTCGGGGACGAGATTTTTCCTAAGGGGGTAGGTGTTGTGACACCCAAAAATTTTATCTGGCTTTTTCAAACTTTTATCTTGATTTGAGGGATGTTATTTAAAATTTTCTTCTAAAGGACTCTCCCTCTCAAAAAAAACTTTCTTTTATGACAAGTGTTTTGTTTGGATTCACCCAAGACTTGATTTTTGGTCTTGGAGGTTTTTCCATCTTATGTGGACTCAACACAAAATGTTTTTCATTTGGAAAAGTTATTTTTGAAAATCTTTTAAATAGCCCTATGGCATTTGGAGTGATCTCTTCCCCTTTTTAAAAACTCCTCTTGCCATGACAGGAGTGGAAATCCCCTCCCAAAAGCCATTCCCCACCTATGTGTCAAGATATACTTCAAATCCAGCAAGTTGAACCTCCCCATGAATTTTCTCCCTTTTAATTCTTATCAAAAATATTTTCTGCCTTCTACTTTGGCTCTTGGAGATTTACAAAGGAGCTACCTTTTCTCCTTTGAGTTTTGCCTCCAAACCATTTTCCCTGGCTAGTCCTTAGAGCCCTCAACCAAGATCTATGATGATCCACTGGTCTCCAGTTCAAATATTTCAAATTGTACTTGCTGCAAGTTTGGACCATATTTGCCAAATTTGATGAAATTCAATTGTTTTCTCCTCCTAAAAATCCGAGAAAATTCAGGCAGCCTCTGGATGCATTGAGAGGTCACCTCACAAAGCCCCAGCTCTAGAAAAAAATTTCTTCATGCCAGATCATTTCGTCGAACACCTGAAGGGCACTGTTTCTGTCAAGTTCAGAAGTTCAATATACAGTTTTAGTGAGCCACTGTCGTTTTCTTCAGAACTCCTTCTCGATCTCACCAGTAGCCGCGATGGCGCCGTGCGCCCTGTGCCTCCTTCTTATCCCTGCGCCGCACGATCGCCTGGAAGCTTGCGGGCGTCGGTGACGAGCAGGTGGAGGTGCGCCGCCCCGTGAGCGACGGCAGCAGCGCCCTTTGCGGCTGCCAGAGAGGCGCAGCAGTGGACGGCGCCGTCCAGCGCCGCCCAAGCCACCAGAGGCCACCGCGTGGCCACCCACTCACCCGTGCACGCTGCCGTCCATCGTCGTGAACTGCTAGGCGCGGAGCGCGCTCTCTGCCGCCGCCGTGCCCGTACGGCCGTTCCGTCGTGGACCGGCGTATTACACCAAGCCCGACCGAGGTTTAGCGGAGGAATGGCACCAGTGACCCTCTCTAATGATGCCTAGCCTCCTAAACCCCCTGCTGAACCTCTGCCTCACCGTAATTGCTCGCCGGAGCTATCCCGTTCACGTCCACCCCCTCGGATCGCCTATAAAAGGAGGCCCCGAGCTCGAACTCGAACCCGCACCACCTCTACACACCACCAGTACCACGCCAAGCCACTGGGCAGCCCCCGAGGGAGTCTTCTTCCCCAAGTCCGGCCGCCACGACCCGCTTCGGGACCCAGCTCGATTCACCCCCGTGCGTGCACCCCTACCTCTCAGCTCTTGCCAGTAGCCTTCTAGCGCATCCACTCTTCTGACCCGCGCATCAATTTGCAGTTTGCAGCACCCACCGGAGTACTCCACCATCGCCCGAACCACCGTCCGCCGGAGAAAGTGTCGCCGTCGACGTGGTGCTCTCCGACGGCCAAGTCCACCACCCATCGACACGGAAGAACAACCTGAACCTATTGGTACCCTCCGATCTCTCTGCCTTGCCGCGGTTCAACGCCGGCGACCACCGCAGCCTTCGGGCGCCGCCGAGCTCCGTTGGGAGTTTTAAACCTGACGGGTGGGACCCCCCCGTCAGCCTATCTTCTTTTTCCCCCTCGAACCGTTTTCTGAAAGCGCCTTCGGGCAAAATGCGTTTTCTCTTTGGGCTGGCGCATTTCATTCCGAACCGTTTTTCTGTTTTCTCAAACAAGTCCCTGGATCTTTTCTGTTTCATCACAGATCAGTCCTTGGACTAAAACCCTTATATCTTTTTAATAAAAGATGCTTTTTTATTGATTCTTTTTCTGTCAGTCTTGTATTTTTGTCTAGTTTTTTATAGTATTTATTCGGAAAAATTTTGGAACAATTTTTATGACGCAACGATTTTCACGCTAGTATACGGTTTCGTTATACCGTAGGTTCCGGGGGAGGTGATGGAGCCGCGAACTTCGCCGAGCTAGACTCCGCCTTCTCCGAACCAGGCAAGCATGTTTGAACATTTGATATGATAGGTGTTTTGCATGTTTGCTTGAATGGTTGTGCATGGCATATGAGCTTCGGTGAGTATTACGTTGCATGCAAGGCAACTATCCGTGTGTTTCGAAGTTACTGTGATCTTTGATGAGAGATGACCTGATCATGTGGTGACATGAAAGGTAGTAAGATGGTATTGTTGTAGCATGCCAGTCTTACGTCATCCGATAAACTCCGACGTTAACGTGGACTGAGCCACGTTATCGTTCTTCCCCTTTCGTGCTGCCACATGTTTTCTGCAAAGAATACGGTTTAGTAAGTTGCTAACCTCTTTCCTTGTACACACCAAATAGAGGGGCCGGGATGAGGGTTCCATGGCCCTGGATTAAAGCCAGTCATCCGGTCAGGGGGCATGGGTGTTTCCGGTTGGGACCGAGAGGGGGGCACCCCTTAGAGCGCGCGGTATAAATTTGATCCCATGCTACGCGAGGTTGTAGCCTCCCCGTCTCAAGGTTTTTCTTGAACGTTGCCGAGGGTGATTCCTGGCATCGGAATGTTGAATGCGTGTGTACTGGCTAGATGTGTTTCTCCTAAAACACCGTAAACGGAACTAGTCCCTTGTGGCTACTGAAATCCGTTGGCTGTGGTTAAGAGTACAAACTCTGCAGAGTCAAATCCTTCCGAGTCATCGTGTCCATGATCAAGGACCATGGCCAGTATATCCCTATCCATGTCGGTCCCTATGTCAGTCTCTGTGGTAAATCCCCGGTGAACAAGCTTGAGTGGTAAACCCGGTCAAACGTTATTCCTGTGGATGGACTAACCCTTTTATTTATCTCGTACCTGAATATTCTCTTGAAATGATTTAAATTCATGAGCTACTGAAATATAAGCCCTTTATGTGATGTCGCTCAGACGTCTGACTGTGGCACTCTTGTCATTTACTTTTGATATAAGCCCTTTATGTGATGTCGCTCAGACGTCCGACTGTGGCACTCTTGTCATTTACTTTTGATATAAGCCCTTTATGTGATGTCGCTCAGACGTCCGACTGTGGCACGCTCGTCATTTACTTTTGATATAAGCCCTTTACGTCATGTCGCTCAGACGTCCGACTGTGGCACGCACTGTCATTTATATTCTATTATAAGCCATTTATGTGGTGTCGCCTTGACGCGCGACTGCGGCATCATTATTTCATTTGTACCCTTTCGAGGAGACATTCAGACACTCGATTGGCCTTCAGCATTACCTTGGGATTTCAGGAGGACTACCGCCCAACTTCCTTTTTAATTCCCATGCATACCTGTTTTATTATCTGAGTGCGCTTTATTAATCTGTTCATATGCATCATGTTTGCATTTGTTATATCTTATGTCCAAACTGTCTTGCGAGTACTTTCATAGTACTCACCTGGCTTGTTGATTTGGCCAGATGTTGACGAAGGCAATCTCGTGGATGAAGAGTTTGATAGTGAGTCCGACGCCTAGAGGAGTCCCAGTCAGTCCCGTGCGATCCTGGATATTGGTCACTTGTATTATATACGCTTCCGCCACCCACAATAAGTATCCTCGAGCCTCACTCCGACGCTCGAAGAGCTGTTAGTTTCAGGAGTCATGTCACCCACTTCACTGTGACATATCCACCACCGCTTCTATTTGTGAGTCAGTAGTTATGCCACCATATCCGCCTTTATGTGTAATATCGGCGTGTTTGTAATAAATTGTTGAGCCGTCTCCGCTCAACCTTGTATTATATTTAGTACTCCTGGTTTTCTTCTGTGATCAAGAAATTGTCTACCAGTGAGGAGGATTCTTCTCTACTGGTCCGTAAAAGGGATCGGTTTCTCAATAAATATTTTATTGAACCTGGCTAGTCCTTAGAGCCCTCAACCAAGATCTATGATGATCCACTGGTCTCCAGTTCAAATATTTCAAATTGTACTTGCTGCAAGTTTGGACCATATTTGCGAAATTTGATGAAATTCAATTGTTTTCTCCTGCTAAAAATCTGAGAAAATTCAGGCAGCCTCTGGATGCATTGAGAGGTCACCTCACCAAGCCCCAGCTCCAGAAATTTTTTTCTTCATGCCAAATCATTTCGTCGAACACCTGAACGGCACTGTTTCTGTCAAGTTCAGAAGTTCAGTATACAGTTTCAGTGAGCCACTATCGTTTTCTTCAGAACTCCTTCTCGATCTCACCAGTAGCCGCGGTGGCGCCGTGCGCCCTGTGCCTCCTTCTTATCCCTGCGCCGCACGATCGCCTGGAAGCTTGCGGGCGTCGGCGACGAGCAGGTGGAGGTGCGCCGCACCGTGAGCGACGGCAGCAGCGCCCTTTGCGGCTGCCAGAGAGGCACAGAAGTGGACGCCGCCGTCCAGCGCCGCCCAAGCCACCAGAGGCCACCGCGTGGCCATCCACTCACCCGTGCACGCTGCCGTCCGTCGTCGTGAACTGCTAGGCGTGGAGCGCGCTCTCTGCCGCCGCCGTGCCCATACGGCCGTTCCGTCGAGGACCGGCGTATTACACCATGCCCGACCGAGGTTTAGCGGAGGAATGGCACCAGTGACCCTCCCTGATGATGCCTAGCATCCTAAACCCCCTGCCCAACCTCTGCCTCGCCGTAATTGCTCGCCGGAGCTATCCCGTTCACGGCCACCCCCTCGGATCGCCTATAAAAGGAGGACCCGAGCTCGAACTCGAACCCGCACCACCTCTACACACGACCAGTACCACGCCAAGCCACTGGGCAGCCCCCGAGGGAGTCTTCTTCCCCAAGTCCGTCCGCCTCGACCCGCTTTGGGACCCAGCTCGATTCACCCCCGTGCATGCACCCCTACCTCTCAACTCTTGCCAGTAGCCTTCTAGCGCATCCACTCTTCTGACCCGCGCATCAATTTGGAGTTCGCAGCACCCACCGGAGTACTCCACCATCGCCCGAACCACCGTCCGCCGGAGAAAGTGTCGCCGTCGACGTGGTGCTCTCCGACGGCCAAGTCCACCACCCACCGACGCGGAAGAACAACCTGAACCTATTGGTACCCTCCGATCTCTCTGCCTTGCCGCGGTTCAACGCCGGCGACCACCGCAGCCTTCGGGCGCCGCCGAGCTCCGTTGGGAGTTTTAAACCTGACGGGTGGGACCCCCTGTCAGCCTCTCTTCTTTTTCCCCCTTGAACCGTTTTCTGAAAGCGCCTTCGGGCAAAATGCGTTTTCTCTTTGGGCTGGCGCATTTCGTTCCGAACCATTTTTTTGTTTTCTCAAACAAGTCCCTGGATCTTTTCTGTTTCATCACAGATCAGTCCTTGGACTAAAACCCTTATATCTTTTTAATAAAATATGCTTTTTTATTGATTCTTTTTCTGTCAGTCTTGTATTTTTGTCTAGTTTTTTATAGTATTTATTTGGAAAAATTTTGGAACAATTTTTATGCACGCAACGATTTTCACGCTAGTATACGGTTTCGTTATACCGTAGGTTCCGGAGGAGGTGATGGAGCCGCAAACTTCGCCGAGCTAGACTCCGACTTCTCTGAACCAGGCAAGCATGTTCGAACCTTTGATATGATAGGTGTTTTACATGTTTGCTTGAATGGTTGTGCATGGCATATGAGCATCGGTGAGTATTACGTTGCATGCAAGGCAACTATCCGTGTGTTTCGAAGATACTGTGATCCTTGATGAGAGATGACCTGATCATGTGGTGACATGAAAGGTAGTAAGATGGTATTGTTGCAGCATGCCAGTCTTACGTCATCCGATAAACTCCGACGTTAACGTGGACTGAGCCACGTTATCGTTCTTCCCCTTTCGTGCTGCCACATGTTTTCTGCAAAGAATACGGTTTAGTAAGTTGCTAACCTCTTTCCTTGTACACACCAAATAGAGGGGCCGGGATGAGGGTTCCATGGCCCTGGATTAAAGCCAGTCATCCGGTCAGGGGGCATGGGTGTTTCCGGTTGGGACCGAGAGGGGGGCACCCCTTAGAGCGCGCGGTATAAATTTGATCCCATGCTACGCGAGGTTGTAGCCTCCCCGTCTCAAGGTTTTTCTTGAACGTTGCCGAGGGTGATTCCTGGCATCGGAATGTTGAATGTGTGTGTACTGGCTAGATGTGTTTCTCCTAAAACACCGTAAACGGAACTAGTCCCTTGTGGCTACTGAAATCCGTTGGCTGTGGTTAAGAGTACAAACTCTGCAGAGTCAAATCCTTCCGAGTCATCGTGTCCATGATCAAGGACCATGGCCAGTATATCCCTATCCATGTCGGTCCCTATGTCAGTCTCTGTGGTAAATCCCCGGTGAACAAGCTTGAGTGGTAAACCCGGTCGAACGTTATTCCTGTGGATGGACTAACCCTTTTATTTACCTCGTACCTGAATATTCCCTTGAAATGATTTAAATTCATGAGCTACTGAAATATAAGCCCTTTATGTGATGTCGCTCAGACGTCGGACTGTGGCACTCTTGTCATTTACTTTTGATATAAGCCCTTTATGTGATGTCGCTCAGACGTCCGACTGTGGCACTCTTGTCATTTACTTTTGATATAAGCCCTTTATGTGATGTCGCTCAGACGTCCGACTGTGGCACGCTCGTCATTTATATTCTATTATAAGCCCTTTATGTGTTGTCGCCTTGACACCCGACTGTGGCATCGTTATTTCATTTGTACCCTTCCGAGGAGTCATTCAGACACTCGATTGGCCTTCAGCATTACCTTGGGATTTCGGGAGGACTACCGCCCGACTTCCTTTTTAATTCCCATGCATACCTGTTTTATTATCTGAGTGCGCTTTATTAATCTGTTCATATGCATCATGTTTGCATTTGTTATATCTTATGTCCAAACTGTCTTGCGAGTACTTTCATAGTACTCACCTGGCTTGTTGATTTGGCCAGATGTTGACGAAGGCGATCTCGTGGATGAAGAGTTTGATAGTGAGTCCGACGCCTAGAGGAGTCCCAGTCAGTCCCGTGCGATCCTGGATATTGGTCACTTGTATTATATACGCTTCCTCCACCCACAATAAGTATCCTCGAGCCTCACTCCGGCGCTCGAAGAGCTGTTAGTTTCAGGAGTCATGTCACCCACTTCACTGTGACATATCCACCACCGCTTCTATTTGTGAGTCAGTAGTTATGCCACCATATCCGCCTTTATGTGTAATATCGGCGTGTTTGTAATAAATTGTTGAGCCGTCTCCGCTCAACCTTGTATTATATTTAGTACTCCTGGTTTTCTTCTGTGATCAAGAAATTGTCTACCAGTGAGGAGGATTCTTCTCTACTGGTCCGTAAAAGGGATCGGTTTCTCAATAAATATTTTATTGAAAAACCGGTCGTGACAAGCAACAGCTCATAGCAACTCATCATACAGCAGCAGCAGTATGCAATTCATCATATACCAGCAGTAGCTCATAGCAATTCATCATATAGCAGCAGCAGGAGCAGCTCATAGCAATTCATCATATAGCAGCAGCAGGAGAAACTCATAGCAATTCATCATATAGCAGCAGCAGGAGCAGCTCATAGCAATTCATCATATAGCACCAGCAGGATCAGCTCATAGCAATTCATCATGCAGCAGCAGCAGCATCAGCAGCTTATAGCAACTCATCATATAGCAGCAGCAGCAGCTCATAGTAATTCATCATATAGCAGCAGCAGCTCATAGCAATTCATCATATAGCAGCAGCTCATAGCAATTCATCATATAGCAGCAGCAGGAGCAGCTCATAGCAATGCATCATATAGCAGTAGCAAAAGCAGCTCATAGCAATTCATCGTATAGTGGATCAGAATGAAAATTTGGCAAAAAATCAGAGGAGATCCTCACCTTGTTGGATGAGCTCATCCTTCAACAGCACCTCAAGGCCACGGTCTGGGAGGTGGGGAGGGGGATAAGGTGCCTTCTGCCGCAGTGTGGCATTAGCCGTAGTTGTGCGTTGGGCGAACCACAGTGGAGCAGCTGCTGGAGACCATGAGAATGAGGGCGGCACCAGAGGGAGGAGAAGCCAGGGAGATTTGCCGGCCATGTAGCCTAGCTGGACAGAGCATCATCGAGGACCAGGCCAGATGGGACCAGTGGCAACGGCTTGCTGGAGGAACCCTAGTGCTGCAGGCAGGGGATCGAGGTAGAGGGAAAGGGGAGAGGAGATGCAAGCGGGCAGGGCAATGAACGCTTGCGTGTTTGTTTTTACTTGAGGGTGAGGTGTGATGCGGGCGTCACCAGTTGCATTTTGAGTGTAATATAGGCAGACAACAGAGTCATTTCACTATTCCCCTTCCCTTCAATTTTTAGTGAGGTTCTACCCGAAACACCCCCCCTCTGAAGCGAAATTAGTTAAGCCCAAGCCCATAACTCAACAATGACTTTTTTACATCTTTGATGGCTTATTTTGACAATAAGCCCTGAAAAGGCCGAATAGAACTGGCCCTTAACCTGTAATTCAACTGTGCCTGCAATGATGAATCACTCCTGCCTGCTATAGTGTACATTTAGGCATCATCATACATGGCATGACCTAATACATGTGCATTCCATTGTAGAATCTGGAATATGCAATGTTTATTTTAGTTCATACATTGCACATGATGTTTAGATGCCCCTTAAATCTGGTCAGTCAAGTGATGGTCTTTAAGCCTCCTTCTTTGCTTCATTTCTGGATATGTTAGATTTTCTCACACATCTGTTCAATTGCTTGTTTGCATCAGCCAGCCATACTAGGACTGTTTGCTTTGATTACTTGTTGTTCTTGACCTAACACTCTAACAGAGCTTGTCAACGATTTAAACACTAAGGGCTGCTGTAGTGGGGCCTTTTCTAACTCATAGGTGACATAAAGGTTTGGTTGTACACTAAAGTAGGCTCTCCAAGAGTACCTGGAGATCCAGTTCGAAGGTATGCCTAGTTTTTACATAGTGCAGACATAGTAAATGCTCATTTCATTGTGTGCAAGTGCAAGAGATGCGGCATGTTTCATTAGGTGGTGTTGTTTTTGTTATAATCTCATCCTTTTGTGTTCACGGACTGGAAAGTGTGCATATTTATCTTCCAAGGAGACGAGTAACTAGTTTGTGTCACCTTGCAGAGGGGGTGCAATGAAGATAAGATTGAGGATTTCCAAGTACAAGATGTTAGGAAGGAGCCTTGCAAGAGAAGTAGGAGCTGCGCTGAGCCTCTTCAACCTGTTAAGGTAAGTCACTGTATCCAACTCAACAGTTCAATTCATTGTTTGTTTCAGGCATAGTTAATTTGCTCTTTTCAATTGCTTTATTTGTCCTCAGTTAATGAGATGCCCAAAGAATGATGCCTCATGTTGGGTACTTGTATAACTATTAGTTGACATAATTAGAGGCCTTACCATTTAATTACTCTGCCGAAGTGTGCCTGAAGCTTTCAAGTCTATTAACCAACTATTATTGAATGAGGCTCACAATCTATTTTATACTAGGCTATTATTTCATAGTTTTGCTTGTTGTAGTATGCTTGTATGAAATCCTCTGCTGTTCATTATGCTCCCTAAGACTTTAATTGAGCTACAGAATGGCCAACTGCTTGCTTACTTCTACGCAAAGTGTTGTCTAAATTTGTAACTTGTGTGTGTTTTGGATTGGGCCCCAACATCATGCTCCTCTGGTGAGCTAAGAGAGATTTCTGTATGCAGGCTGCACATACTACTTTTTTATAATTTTTCAAATATCACTTGCTTATGGTTCATGACGTGTAACATTATTGTTAGTCCTGTTTTGCCATGTACAAAATAGTCTGTCTTGCTCGCTTCACTGTTGTACTATATTTTTGCCCTAGTCATGTGTACTTACAAAAACATTTCAGGATGAAACGACATCAACACAAAGATCTGCGAGCAGTGCTGCATGGCCGTTACCGAATGATTATGGATTGCAATTGGAATGTGCTAATGTTCTCGAGCATCAACTAGAGGTGGCAAGACAACGTGTACATGATTCTGAACGTACAATCAACAAGTTGAGACTGGACATGCAGGTATTAGATGCACGAGTAAAAAAATGAAACAAGACACTGAGGTAACAATGAAGGAATTGGAGATTTTGCAGACTGAAATTTGTGCTATCTAAATCCGGCCAATCCTATTTTCTGAACAGATTATAGTTCAAATGGTAAGTTATGTTGATAGCGTTCATGATGTATGAGCTGTATTTGCCCAGTGTATGTAATTTGCTGTTTGTGTATGCTTTATTTAACTGGTGCCGAACCATAATGCCTAGTGGGTATAATCGGCTGTAATTTCTTTATTGTATAGTGTAGGATTATTATACGTTTCTATGCCTTAGTCTCTTTATTGTATAGTGTATGTTTTTTAGAGGTGATAGTATAGAGTAGGATAATTTTTTGAATATGTTATATCGTTCAAATGGGGGCCAACTCGCCCAAACATTGTAGTGACCATGGCCCTCCACAGGCCATACGATCCATGGGCCATCTACGGGACGGACGATCCATGGCCTTCTATGGCCGTCGGATTCGTGGGCCTTCTATGTGCTGTCGGATCCGTGGGCCTTCTATGGGCCAGCGGATCCATGGACCTTCTATGGGTCGTCCGATCAATGCGCCTTCTATGGGCCGTCGGGTCAATGGGCCTTCTACGTCCCGTAGGATCCATGGGCCTTCTACGGGCCGTCTCATCTATGGGCCTTGTACGGGCCGTATAAGGAGCCGTAAATGGGCTAGGGTGGAAATCGTACGTTTTATGGGCTAACCATAATGGGCCATTAATAGGCAGTATTTGATGATGCCATGAAAATGGCCCAACAGATTAACGGGCCACAAACGTGCCGACTGTATCCACGGGCTGAATTTGGCCCACAAGCAGAAAAGGCCAGTAACGGGCCGTAAGTAACCGAATGCTGGAATTGAGCCCAAGAATAAATGGGCCCTCAGAAGGCCGAAAGGTAACACGGGCTGGAAACGACCCAATGGAATAATGGGCCGCTAATGGGTATAAAGCGATACACTGTTCATTACGGGCCAGTTTCACCACGGGCCATTAATGGGCCAAGAGTTATAAAGGGACTCATATGGGCCGAAATACGTCATGGGCCATACATGGGCCGGAAGTTCAAATGGGCTGGAATTATCTTGGACAGCCCAAATGACGCTACTGGGCCTAATTCGGATAGGCCGTAAACGGGCCTTGGGTTAGCGGGCTGTAAATGGGTTATATGCGAGCAGGCCATTAATAGGCTTGCCGTGGGCCGGCCCGCCACCTTTTGACCAAGTCAAGCGGGCCGACCTTTTCATAGGAATGGGCCTTTGTTGGGCCGTGCCACGTGTCGATGTATCATAGGCGCTTTGGGTCCAATGAGTGGATGACATCTGTCCCAACGGTGAGCCGACACGTGTTTCCTCCAGCCAATGATGATTTTACAAGTGGAAAATCCCCATTGGTCGGGGCTGTTAACGGGTTATAGGACCCAAAACCGGACCAGATAGCTTAACGGCTTTCCGTTACGGTGGATGCCACGTGTCGGTCACCCTTGACGAAAGCACTTCTATGACGCGCGATTTATCGTCATGGAAGTGGACACTTCCGTGATGACAATTTTGGTAATGCCATGGAACACTTGTACGACAGCACAGGTATGACTATATTGATTCTGTCATAAATTTTTCATGGATGTACATGCATGACAGAAAACATGACCTACTGTGACAAACACGTATCATCACGGAAGTGTCTTTTTTTGTAGTGTACGGGGGTAACTCGGACGGCCGCTGGTATAACTTCAATGCCGACACGATGTAGGGGTGGAGAAAATGAGTCGTGAAGGAGGCCTAGCAGCTCACAACATGGAATGGTCCATAGGCGCGAGGCCGTCAATTGTTGGCGATCTTCACAATCCTGTAATGTGGGTACTGATGCGTATCTGCATCAAGTAGTTTAGAAAACAACTTGTGCCATCCTTCCGTATTAACCGTACGATGCCATCCCATGGAACTGGTAAATTAATTAAGCTTCAACCTCCGTAACCTCAGTCTAGTAGCACTGTTTTTCTAGAATTTCAGTGTCAGGTCAATCAACTGCGCCCGAACAAGTGCTGTACTTTTCTTAGTATCACAACAAAGAACAATCCTCCAAAATTAGGCTTAGCTTGACATTTCAACTTATTGAAGATCCAAACTGTTGTAGAGCTCATCCACTACTTCTTCCCATTGTTTCACACTTGTTGCCCCGCCAAGGCAACTCGTAAACCAGCGGCTCATGGCAGAAACAGGTCGTCTTGGGATGAACAGCGACTCGTTGACAACAGGGCGAAGCCTTGCACAGGTGGGACCGTGGCTGTGGAGCTGATCCGTGGCAACGGAAACTAAGCCGGTGACAGAACCACAGTGTAGACTCGGCGGAGCGAGGCGGTGACTCAGCCAAAGTGGAGCGTGAAAGCGAGTGTGAAAAATAGCCCAGCCGGGCGGGAGACGGCGGGGGCTCGCGATTGTTCAAATCGGACGATGGCGGCTCAAGGCTGGCCCTGACGGCAACCGATGACTCAGAGGAGCTGGGCGCTTGAGGCGAGGCCGGAGACTCGGCGCGGGCGGCTCAACAGCAGGCCCGTCGAGGCGACGATGGCGGCCTGGAGCGGGGACGTGGTGGCGACTCTACAGTCGAGCGGTCCGGGTGGTTCAACGGACGACGGCTCAGAACAATGGCCCGACGCTCGACACGGAGGGGATGACTTGAAGGCGGAGTCCTCGCGGCAGCTCAGCGAAAGTATATGGGGGGTCGATGAGGTGAAGACGAGGCCGCTCAGCGGTGACCCGGCGGCTCAGGGAGGCTAGCTCGCAGCAAAAGAGGAAAAGTAGGCCGGCTCAGCAGCAACTCACAGCGGCTCGGCGGAGGCCAAGGCGGCTCTGCCCGCAAGCTACTCGAAGGCGGTAGCTTAGAGGCGGTTTCCGCGGCGGCGCGGGAAAGCGCGGCTCGGGGCTGACCACAATGGAGACGGCTTAAGGTCAGGCTGCGGCGGCTTAGAACCAGCGGGGCGCCCGGCTAAGGAATAGTCCCAAGTCGCTGCAGGCTTACGACCCGGCACTTGGGGGCTACATTATTCAGATTGAGATTATATCAAATACGCAAGCCCCACGGTGGGCGCCAACTGTCGTGGATTGGTCACGGCAGATGTCCTCGTGAAAAGGACTTAGTCATGAGGCCAACGCATCTATGTGGTAGCTTGAGAGGGGTTGAGCGGGACCAGAGATGCGAGGTTTTACCCAGGTTCAGCCCCTCATGGTGGAGGTAAAAGCCTACATCCTGCTTCATTGATATTGAAGATGATGATCACAATTACAAGGGTGCTCTATCTCGAGAGCTACTGACTTGTCTGTCTAAACCTAACTTGTGAAACTTGTCCCTCTTCGGGTGCCCTGGCCCTCCTTATATAAGTTGGAGGGGCGGGTTACATGACTAGTGCTAGTAGGATTAGGATTACTCTATTACAAGTGGAGTCCTAGTCTTGCTTCCTTTGTAGGAGAATATTCCTTATGCCTTTCATCTTAAGCCGGACCACCATAACATAAGCCGGCCTCCCAACAAGCCGCCTTCTGGGCCGTTGGGTCTTGTCGATCGTCTGACCCGCCCGCCGGGTTACTAATTAGCCGGAGGTTCGGGCGGGTCTCCAGTGAGTCGCCAAGTATAAGTCGGGTCTCTGGTGAGTCGCCAAGTCCGGCCGGTTATATTTCCAGCGGGGTCATACCGCGGGGTATATCCCCGACAGGAGCTCTCCCATGTAAATAGTTTTTCTCGTTTTTGCTTTTCCCTTTTATTTGCTTGTTGAAGAAAACCAAACACTCCAAAAATATTTCAGTGTGTTTCTCTTAATTTCTTTTCTTTTTATTCGAGTCTTGCCGAGGAGAAGACCATGATGAAAATGTTGAGTGGCACTCATATGAATAATTGTTGAACTAATAAGAGCCCATTTTACCTTGTCTTCTCCTGTTGAATAAAATGTTTTACAGATTCCAGCTTAGTCCATGGCACTCTTGCACTATTATTATTTTCATGTCATTCGGTCGTGCAAGTTAAAGGCAATAATGACAATATTCATTGAGCTGGCTGTGGCCAAGAGAAACTGGTATGAACTCGACTTGTTCTGTATGTGTAAATATGGTTAACCTAGTATCCAGGCTTCAGCCCATTATGATTAAACATGCTTGCAATGACAAGTAGAGATTATAGTTTATCATGCCATGCATAAGTAGCTGGGAGTTTAGAATGATTTATCTTGGATATCAACATAGCGTTAAAATGATTGTGACGTAGTACAATGATATGGTATCCTCCTCTGAATGTCCGAGTGGCTTGACTTGGTGCATGTTCATGCATGTAGTTGAATCAAAACCAACATAGCATCTACAATATTTATGTTCATGGTGTTCATATCCTACTCATGCTAGTGTCCAATGTTACTTATGCATAATGCCTGGTTATGATCGTTGTTGCTCTCTAGCTGGCCGCTTCCCAATCTTAATTTCTAGCCTTCGCCTGTACTAAGTGGAGATTCTGCTTGTACATCAAAAACCTTGAACCCAAAGTTATTCCAGATGAGTCCACCATACCTACCTGTGAGTGTACAAAAGTACGGGCACTCTTTTGTACCCCTTTACTTGTGCACGGGCAGTCGGAGCCGCGCACCGCGGCCACACTTAGCAGGGCAGAGGAGGGGAGCCAGAGAGAAGACGAAGCCCAAGACAATGCCAAGGCTGAGAAACCCAAAAAGCAGAAGGGCGTAGCAGGCTCCCCCGGCAAGACCCTTGCCGGGGCAGCCTCGGCAGCCCCGGCAAGAGCCTTGCCGAGGCGGGACGCCCAACGCCAACAGAGTGAGCCACCCTTGAGCCCACGGGTTCCAACCCAACCAAGTACATTGGAACTACGGGTCGGGAGGCACCTCCGTGGTGGCATGCAAATCTTTGTCAAGACCATAGATATGTAAGATCAGATGAGAACCAGAAGACGGCGACCCTCGGCGAGATCCTTGCCGAGGAAAGCCACAAGACCCCCGGCAAGATCCTTGCCGGGGACGACTGCGCACCACGGCAAGACCCTTGCCGGGCCCCTGGCAAGGCCCTTGCCAAGGACATCAGCGGGGCCACAGCCAGGCCCGCACCAACAAAGTTTCCACTGCCATTAGCATGCAGTTGCCAGCTCGACCAGCTGGGCAGGCACCTGTGTGGCAACATGCAGCTCCCAGGCCAACTCAGCAAGTGCCTGCGTGGCGGCATGCAGATCTTCGTGGAGACCATACCACCGCGCCAGCTCAGCTGCCTAGCTGCCTACATGGCGCCGCGTGCATCGCTGGCCAGGATGCGTGTCAAAGCGAGGAGGAGCAGCGATGGACGGGACGGGCCTCGTTCCCGTCCCCGATAAAGCTAAGGGACACCTAAGCGATGCATTAAATGCGTATTGTCCTGTAATACGGGCGATAGGCTCGCAGTACTGTAGGCCTTTCCACCTCCTGTGTGCCACTGTGGCAGCCCCTTTCGACTATAAAAGGATGCCCATGGCGTACTGGAGTGGGATTCAGCTCCTTTGAACGGCACAACCACTGTAGCTAGTTTGAGATCTCAAGAACACCCAATACATCCACCAAAGCAGGACTAGAGTTTTACGCACCCTCATGGCCCGAACATGGGTAAACGATCCTTGTGCTGACTGTTAATCCTACTTTTCTCATAACCCCGCGCCCCAGCAACCGTAGTAGGGATTCTTGTGAACCCATTGGTGTCGTTTCCCACCGACATCTTTGGC
The DNA here is from genome assembly GCF_002575655.3 of Aegilops tauschii subsp. strangulata. Lineage (NCBI taxonomy): Eukaryota > Viridiplantae > Streptophyta > Magnoliopsida > Poales > Poaceae > Aegilops > Aegilops tauschii. The sequence continues at coordinate 111,233,588 of NC_053041.3, forward strand.
GCGCCAGGTAGGGGGCGCAATTGTGAGAATCTGGTCTAGTAGTTAGCCGAGCGGCCCGCGCCAGTGTGGGCGAGCAGTGGACCGGTCGCGGACAGGACCCGAGCTGCGGCCCGCGAGAAGCAGCATCACCCTGGCAGTCAGAGCCTGGCAAGCGGCGTCGTTCGTGCCCCGGACGACGACCCGCACGCCGCGAGATCCAAAGACTGGGCAGGGCCCCACGCAGGCGGCTCAGAGGCCTCCAGGGGCGTCGCTGTGCCCCCTACGGGCGGCGCAACGACCTCCAAGACACCCACCCCGGCGCCCATAGTGCGTTCTTCCCATGGTGTGCACGACGAGCAGCGTCACCACGCCGGTGATCCTGGACACCACCATGGGAAGAGCCATGTGCTACGTCCGCAGGACGAAGGAGTCCAGCATGCCCGCCGAAGCGCTGGCGGAAATTGCACGCAGCCGCTGGGCCATGACGGAGCTCCTTCTAAGATGGTTAGAAGTCGAAGTGCGCCACGGTGCACGTAGCTGTCGCCACCACCCAAGCCAGCAGAAGCTTTGGCGCGCGCGCAGCTGCTCCTCGACTTCCCTCGTGCTGCGGAAAAGCTCGACGAGTGGAGAGCCACCATACGGAGCCTCGTCGCCGTCGCCAACAAAGATGATCCGCGACCGGCAGGGCCCTCGGGTCGGCGCTCCGTCAAGCCACCACATGCCAGCGGTGGGAGTACCGGTGGAGCTGCAGCCACAGTACACTCTCCTCCCCCGCGCCAGCTGCCGCCGGTGTCGATCCGTCGTGACGACGCATGTGATAACATCTCCATAGCGTCGTCTGACCCACGGACCCACCGCGACCAGCTCCAAGTTCTTCGAGAGCGAGCCCACGAAGATGCTCGAACCACTATCCAGCGCCGGCGTGATACACGCCACCAGTCGGACAAGCGGGCGGGACCCGCTATGGACCACCCAGCACCGGGGGGCTCCGGCGGCATACCTTACGAGGTGGGTTGCCCAGCCTTTACCCGTGAGCTGTGGCAGTTCCAGTGGCCGTCCCACCGCACGTTCAAGCCTGATATCGACGAGAAGTACAATGGCAAGACCCATCCGTCAGAGTTCGTCAACATCTACACCATCGCGATGCAGATTGCCGAAGCTCGCCACGACAAGGTGCTTTCCAATTACTTCCCGTTGGCACTGAAGCCCAATGTCATGTCCTGGTTGATGCACTTGCCGGCGGATTCCATTTCTTCTTGGTCGGATATATGCCATGATTTCGTTGGTGCCTTGACAGGAGGCCACCAAGCTCATGGCCAGGCCAGTGATTTGCATAACATTCCCTAGAAGGAAGGGGAAAACCTGCACAAGTACATCCAGAGATTCAGCCGGGTACAGTACAACATCCCCGATATTCATCCCGCCGCCGTGATTAGCGCGTTCCAGCAGAACGTGCGCAACCGCAAGATGCGCGAAGATCTGGCGATGAACAAGGTCAAGGATGTGGCCGAACTTTATGTTCTAGCCGATAGGTGGGCCCGGGCTGAAGAGGGAAGGAAGTACCCCGGCGAGGACGCCGACTCTACTGATGAAGACACCGCCGCCCTGACGAAGAAGGGCCAGCGTTGCAACAGGAAACGCAAGGGCAAGACCGTGCTTGCCGTCGAGGGATCCGACAGCACCGGCGCCGCTAAGAAGGCCAAGGTAGACGACCCCGGCAAGGAAATTGCTGGGTGCGCCGCTTGCCGGGCCTTGGTGGCTGCCGACAAGCCAGGGGGCTCCGACAAGCAGTATTGCAAGATCCACTGCACCAAGGGCCACGACCTCTAGAACTGCCGACAGGTTGAGCTGCTGGCCGAAAAGCAAAGGGCCGAGTATGAGAGGCGGGACAAGGAGAAGGGTCAAGACGGTGCCGAAGGATCCGGCAAGAAACATGGCGGCCAAGGAGGCCGCCGCGGCAAGGAGAACCGACAAGAGAGGCCCGCCCGGGGCCGTGACAAGAAACAAGAAGACGATGATCATGACGAGGACGACGAGTCCGACGAGCAAGAGTTCCAGAAGGCTACGGAGGCCATGTGTGTCGATGGTGGCGCCTCGCTGCATACTTCTCACCGCCAGCTCAAGCAGTGGGCGCGTAAGATTACAGCAGCAGAGCCGTCGTTCGACGCTCAGAAGCCACTGAAGTGGTCCAGCACGCCCCTCATCTTTGACGCTGAGCACCACCCTGACCGCACAACTGCGGTCGGGTGTTTGCCATTGTTGGTCTCGCCAACAATACGCAACCTCAAGGTGAACAGGATGTTGGTTGACGGCGGGGCCGGCCTGAACTTGATCTCGCCCATCATGATCAAGAGGCTACAAATTCCTGATGGAGACCTCGAGGAAACGGGTACGTTTCAAGGGGCCAATCCGGGAAGGAGCCAGCCAAAAGGGAAGGTCACAATGCCCGTGATGTTTGGAGGTGAGTTGAACTACAGGACGGAGAGGATCGTCTTTAATGTGGCCGAGATCCCCTTGCCCTACAATGGGATCCTCGGCCGCCCGGCACTAGCCAAGTTCATGGCGGCGTCGCACTATGCCTACAACACGCTGAAGATGCCTGGGCCGTTGACCATCATCACCGTCCCCTCTGACAAGAAGGATGCGCTGATCTGCGCTGACCTACTCTACCGGGAAGCAGTTGCAGCAGCTGCCGCCAATGCACTTGCTCCTGCCGCTGAAGCCCCGGGAGGGAAGAAGAAGCCCGACAAAACCTCTCGTACCCTCTCCAGCAAGCGCACCTCCTCAGAGTGTTGTGCTACCATCAAGGACGTGCCAGAGAGCTCCACCGGCAAGAGAAAGAAATCCAGAGCTGGGCCACCGCAGACCAAGAAGGTGTTTTTTAGGGAGGATGGCACGGGAGGGGCTTTCACCATAAGCTCCACCCTCGACAGCAAATAGGAAGGCGCGCTCGTCACCTTCCTGCAGGCGAATGTTGATGTGTTTGCATGGCAAGCATCTGACATCCCTGGTGTTCCCAGGGAGGTGATTGAGCACCACCTAGCTGTCTGTCCTCATGCACGGCCCGTCAAGCAGAAGGTCAGGAAGCAGACTCTGGAAAGGCAGGAGTTCATCACAGAGGAGATCAGGAAGTTGGAAGCGGCAGGTTTGGTGAGAGGAGTGCTCCATCCAACGTGGTTTGCCAATCCGGTGGTGGTGCGCAAGGAAAATGGGAAGTGGAGGCTGTGTATTGACTACACATATATCAATAAGGCTTCTCCCAAGGACCCCTTCCCGTTGTCGCGCATCGACCATATTGTTGACTCCACGGCCGGGTGTGATCTGTTGTCATTCCTCGATGCCTAATCGGGCTACCACCAGATCTTCATGACGAGAGAAGATGAAGACAAGACAGCGTTCAACACCTCATGTCGTACGTATTGCTTTTTAAGGATGTCTTTCGGTTTGAAGAGTGCTGGCTCGATGTTTGCAAGAGCGGTCCAGATTGGTTTTGAACCCCAGATCCATATCAATATGGGACCATACATGGATGACATACTGGTGAAAACCAAAGATAGGGCAACTCTTGTACAAGATCTGGAAGAGACGTTTGCCAACCTGCGCAGGATCAACCTCAAGCTCAACCCTGAGAAGTGTGTCTTCGGCGTTCCGTCCGGCAAACTTCTCGGGTTCTTTGTGTCGCAGTGCAGGATCGAGGCAAACCTAGACAAGATCAAGGCTATTGAGCAGATTGAGGCGCCCAAGCGGATCAAGGATGTGCATCGGCTCACTGGCTGCGTTGCCGCCATGACCCGATTCATCTCCAAGTCTGCCGAGCGCACCCTCCCCTTTTTCAAAATCTTGAAGAAGGCAGGCCCAATGGAGTGCACCCCAGAAGCCGAGGCGGCGTTGCAGGATCTGAAGAAATACCTTTCCTCCATGCCAATACTGGTTGCGCCTAAACCACAAGAGCCGTTGCTGCTGTATCTGGCGGCAACGAATCAAGTGGTCAGCGCCGCACTGGTGGCACAGAGGGAGGTCGACGAAGAGGCAGTGGCCACGGCAAGACCAGCGGATGGCAAGCAAGAGATCCCCCTGGCAGGGCCTAGTGCCGGCAAGGCAAGGCCCCCGGCAGAGTCTGACGCCATTAGGGCAGTGCCCGCGTAGTCAAGTGAAGTGGTGTAGAAGAAGAAGATGATGCAGCACCCGGTTTACTTTGTCAGCTCCCTCTTGCAGGGGGCTAGGTCGAGGTACTCCGATGTGCAAAAATTGCTCTTCGACCTCCTTATGGCCTCGAGGAAGCTGCGTCATTACTTCCAAGCCCACGAGATCACTTTCGTCTCCCGCCTCCCGTTGCAACGGATACTGCACAACCCAGATGCGACCGGAAGGATTGTGGAATGGGCCTCAGAGTTGTCGAGCTTTGGGTTGAAGTTTGAAAGTACCTCGACAATCCAGGGGAGAGTCTTGGCAGAGTTCATTGCAGAATGGACCTCAACGCCCGACGAAGAAATCAAGGAGACCGCACTCCCCGGCAAGGAAGCAAGCCGCGACTGGATCATGTACTTTGACGGGGCTTTCTCACTACAAGGCACCGGTGCCGGGGTGCTGCTTGTCGCGCCCACCGGAGAGCACCTCAAGTATGTGATCCAGATGCACTTTCCCGGGGAGATATCCACGAACAACACTGCTGAATACGAGGGGCTGCCTGCCGGTCTCAGGATCGCGGCGGACCTTGGGGTGAAGAAGCTCATTGTCAGGGGTGATTCGCAGCTTGTCGTCAGACAAGTTAACAAGGATTATCAGAGTCCATTGATGGAGGCCTACGTAGATAAGGTGAGGAAACTGGAGGAGCGCTTCGACGGTTACAAGCGGAGCACGTTCCCCGAGCGGAGAACGATTTCGCTGATTACCTGTGAAAACACGATGCATTCAAGCTACCTATGGAACCAGGTACCTTTTTGCTCCGGTTAACTCAACCATCCGTCGAACCATCAACGGAACAGAACAAGCGGAGGAAGTCAGGCCCCGTCAAGTACTTTCCTGCCGTCGAGCCCCAGGCTCTGGCATGGGCACAACATACCGTCCATTTCCTCCAGACAGGGGAACTTCCTGAGGAGCAGGAAGAAGCGGAAAAAGTAGCCCGTCGGTCTGCCTTGTACCAGTTCGTCGATGACGTCGTGTACCGAAAAAGGCCAAACGGTGTGAAATTGAAGTGCATCCCCTGGGAGGATGGACTAGAGTTGTTGGCACAGATATATGGAAGCATATGTGGCTCCCACATAGGGTCGAGGGCCCTTGCCGGCAAGGCATTCCGACAAGGCTTCTTCTGGCCCACCGCCCTCCAGGATGCGACGGCACTAGTAACCAAGTGTGAAGCATGTCAGTTCCGTTCAAAGAAGCTTCATCAACCAGCTCAAGCCCTTCAAACAATCCCTCTCTCCTGGCCATTTTCGGTCTGGGGGCTCGACATACTAGGCCCCTTCCCACGTGCTGTCGAGGGCTTTGAGTACTTGTACATTGCAATCGACAAGTTCACAAAGTGGCCGGAGGTGGAACCGGTGAGGAAGGTGACAGCAGAGTTAGCCATCAAGTTCTTCAAGGGACTAGTCTACCATTTTGGTGTGCCAAACAGGGTCATCACCGACAACGGCATGCAGTTCACAAGCCACAGTTTCATGCAATACATTCAAGACCTCGGCAGCAAGGTCTGTTTTGCTTCCGTGGCACACCCCCGGAGCAACGGCCAAGCGGAGAGGGCAAATGCTGAAGTATTGTGAGGCCTGAGAACGAAGACCTTTGACAGGCTGCACAAGAGCGGAAGGCGATGGATTCATGAGTTGCCGGCGGTTCTTTGGTCGATCAGGACGATGCCAAATCGAGCCACCAGCCAGACACCCTTTGCCCTGGTATACGGGGCAGAAGCAATTCTCCCCACGGAACTCACGTATGGGTCACCTCGAGTGCTCGCTTACGATGATCTTGAGCAAGAGCAATTGCGGCAAGATGACGCAACGCTCCTTGAGGAAGATCGTCTTCAGGCAGCTGTGAGAGCCGCACGCTACCAGCAAGCCTTGCGCTGCTACCATAGCCGCAAGGTTCATGCCCCAAGCTTTGAGGAAGGCGACCTTGTTCTTCGGTGCATTCAGTCGGCCAAGAATTCCAACAAGTTGACGCCAAAGTGGGAAGGCCCTTATCGGGTAATACGAGTCACCAGGCCCAACGCAGTCCGCTTGGAGACCGAAGATGCTGTCCCGGTGAGTAACTCCTGGAACATCGAGCATCTTTGAAAGTTTTACCCATAAGGCGCGGCTTGCCGGGCTTCCCGGCAAGCCACCTTTTATACAAGCTTTTGCCAGCAAGGCATGTAATTAACCCTCTTTACAAAGCCAGGCGCAGACCCTGAGCATAAATAAACGAAGCGCTGGCGCCCTAAGTTATAGCATGCATGCTCGGTTGAGTCTCTCCCTCGGTTAGGGTTGATAGTGCTTAGCGGTGACTAACCCCTGGCCTAGAGGTCAAGTGTGCATTTTTCTGTCCTCTTTGGTTCGCAGGACACGTGGACACTTCTCCTGAGCCCCTTGGGAGGAAGAGGACGGACCGGCGCTCCGGCCCCGGCAAGCCAGGAGTGCCGGGGGCTGAAGACACAAGGATCCAACCATGGCAAGCCAAGGTTGCCGGGGGCTGCTGATTCAGATAAGTCTTTCACCCCTTGTTATGCACTTCCGTATGGAACTGGGACATATGAAACCTCGTTTACATTCATAAAACCACCGTGCTCCCCTTTTCCCGTACCCAAGAGCTATCCCCTGGGTCGGAACTTGGTCGTAGTCATGGTGGCAAAAGAAACGAACGAGGGGCCTAACCCTACTTCGCCCCTTGCTCCGCCAAGAGCGTGAGAATGGTCGACCGAAGTGGGAACGGCAAGGCCTGTTGCCGGGCAACAATGTTTATCTTAACAATAACAAGGATTCGTTCCTTGGCATGGACCTCGCTCGCGCACAAAGGACCCGGCAAGCACCCTTTTTCATTAAAAACGTCCCATACAGGTATAGTTTGTACGGGAAGAAAAACATGAGCAAGGGGATTACAAATCTTAAAATTAACAAGTGCCCGCAGGCTTACAAAACTGAAAAGAGATAAGGTGCCCGTAATCCCTTTCTTGTCCCTCTCCTCAGAAGATGAAACAAGACAGTAGGAGGGAAAAGGGAGCGCCTAGGCGAGGTGCGAGAAGCAGAAGGCACCAAGAGAGCATCCGGGTGCCGGCGGAGGAGCTGGAGATGAGGCAACGGCTCGGCAATACGCGACGAAGGCATCGGTGCCCGCGTACTCCGAGTTGACGGCTGCCGCCCACCTTCTTTGCCCTCTCCGGCCCTCCTACGCCAGCCGCCCAAGGAGGCGATGGGGAACGCGCCGATCGAGAGCTTGACGAGGAAGGCCCTCGGCAGGGAGCGAGGCCGAGGGAGGGGCGACGCGATCAGTCGGAGTCGGCATCCTGCCGCTCGACTCCCTCGTCATCGCTGTCGCTGTCCTCCTCGTCACTCCTGCTTGAGGAGGAATCTTCATCGTCGGAGGAGCTCTCCACCCAGCACTTCAGGCGAGTTCCAAGATCTCCGAAGACCTTGATGGAGAGGAGGCCGCCCTCCATTAACTTGAAGTAGAGGACGAGCCCCACCGTCAGGCTATGGATGCGGGCAAATGTCCTCCATCCGCGACGGAGATACATAACATGCGGAGCGGGGAAGTTGATGTCAAACCGCGTGCCGTCGGTCCCACAGCCCCTCATCTGCAACCTGAGGGTCTGGGGCGGATCGAGCTCCACCTCCTAAGCAAAGGGGGTGGGGAGACGGAGACGACGATGCGGTGGCCGGCGCAGCCTGATGAAGAACTCGCGGGGCCGGTCCCCGACGTGACCCTCCATTGCGGGAGGCACCGCTGGTAGAGGCACGGCCGCCGTGCCACCTCGTCCTCCTCTCCTCCAACCGCCGCGGCGACCTCGGCCACGCCCCCTCCCCCTTCCTCTCGTGGCCGGCTCCACCGCCGCGGGCTCGTGGGAAGGAGGGACGCACTGACGAGCAGCGATCCTCGCCGCCACCGTCGAAGCCCCAGCACCTCCTCTCGCCATAGCAGGTGAAGAAAGAAGCAAAGGTGAAGGAGGATGGATACTGAAGGAATGTGGGATCACGCCCTCCCTCCCCCTCCTTATAAAGGGGCGAGGTCGAGACTCGGTTGCCCCACTTAGCCAATCCAGCCGTCGGAGGCGCGGGGAATCAGGACCGACCCGCTGCTCCAATCAGCGATGACCCGGCTTCCCACCTCCACAGCCCGCCACTTGCATGGAGGACGCGTGGCGAGCGAGCAGGGTCGAAACGACAGGTGAGGCGACTGTTCCCTGCCCTGTGATCCGGGGCGTGGGCACCTTGAAGACTGCGACCCGAGTCCATCCAGTAAATGAGCTGCGCCTCCACGCCTCCCTCATTTTATGTTGAAGGCCCAAGCCGCCTCTTTACCACGATGTGACGCATGCATGCGGAAACTGCCCCACGTATGACCCCCACGTCACGCACGACACTCCATGTCGCGCAGGTCATGGGAAAGCGCAGCGGACGGAACAGTTACTGCGGTAAAAATCCGCCCCACCTAACCGCGCTCCGTTCTGGGCCTGGCCCAACAACGTGTCGCGCTCATGTGTGGCCCAGGACCGGGGGCTCCTGTCGGTGTACAAAAGTAGGGGCGCTCTTTTGTACCCCTTTACTTGTGCACGGGCTGTTGGAGCCGCGCGCCGCGGTCACAGTAAGCAGTGAAGAGGAGGGGAGCCAGAGAGAAGCCGAAGCCCAAGACAACGCTAAGGCCGAGAAACCCAAAAAGCAGAAGGGCGAAGCAGGCTCCCCCGGCAAGACCCTTGCCGGGGCAGCCTCGGCAGCCCTGGCAAGAGCCTTGCCGGGGCGACACGCCCAACGCCAACAGAGTGAGCCACCCTTGAGCCCACGGGTTCCAACCCAACCAACTTCATTGGAACTACGGCTCCGGAGGCACCTCCGTGGTGGCATGCAGATCTTTGTCAAGACCATAGATATGTAAGATCAGATTAGAACCAGAAGACGGCGACCCTCGGCGAGATCCTTACCGAGGAAAGCCACAAGACCCCCAGCAAGATCCTTGTCGGGGATGACTGCGCGCCATGGCAAGACCCTTGCCGGGCCCCCGGCAAGGCCCTTGCCAAGGACATCAGCGGGGCCACAGCCAGGCCCGCACCAGCGTAGTTTCCACCGCCATTAGCATGCAGCTGCCAGCCCGACCAGCTGGGCAGGCACCTGTGTGGCAACATGCAGCTCCTAGGCCGACTCAGCAAGCGCATGCGTGGCGGCATGCAGATCTTCATGAAGACCCTACCACCGCGCCACCTCAGCTGCCTGCCTGCCTACATGGCGCCCCGTGGATCGCTGGCCAGGGCGTGTGTCGAAGCAAGGAGGAGCGGCGACGGACGGGGAGGGCCTCGTTCCCGTCCCTGATAAAGCTAAGGGACACCTAAGCGATGCTTTAAATGCATCTTGTCCTATAATACGGGCGATAAGCTCGCAGTACTGTAGGCCTTTCCACCTCCTATGTGCCACTGTGACAGCCCCTATCGACTATAAAAGGAGTCCCACGGCGTACTGGAGAGGGATTCGGCTCTTTTGAACGGCACAGCCACTGTAGCTAGTTCGAGAGCTCAAGAACACTCAATACATCCACCAAAACAGGACTAGGGTTTTACGCACCCTCGCGGCCCGGTGGGTAAACGATCCTTATGCTGACTGTTAATCCTGCTCTTCTCACAACCCCGCGCCCCAGCAACCGTAGTAGGGATTCTTGTGATCCCATAGGTGTCGTTTCCCACCGACACTACCTATATACGGTATTACCCTGCCGTCCTAAATAAATTTGCATGTGCCACCTCTAAAAACTTATAAAAATTATCCTTTTTGTGTGCCTGGATCGTTCATGGAACGACAGGAGGTGGTCGATATCTTCCGTGCTAAGCATGTTATTCTCAGGTCGAGTATTTATTCACTCGCCATCACACGAGGAAACGGGCGGTATTAGGGATGCCCAGTCCCAAACTACAAATATGAAAACGAGTTCATCTCTTGAATAATCAAACGAAAACTCCCAATGGAGTCAAATCCTTTAACTTCCGCTTGGGAATCGCCACTAGCGTGTTTTGCATGGAAGATGTTGATAACTGATGGTCGTGAAGTGAATGAGAGGGGTGCATGTCTCAAAATATCATGTATCTCTGTTTTAAAAATTGAGCTCTGGCACCTCCGCAAATCACTGCTTCCCTCTGCGAAGGGACTGTCTATTTACTTTCATGTTGTGTCATCACCTTCGAAAACAAGCGCCAGAAACTGAGTAGAGCACAGCGGTCATGATTTATGCATTGTGTATAGCTAATGTTGGGTGCATCATGACTGGATCTTTTCTATCATGAATTACAATGTTTAGTCGCTGCTTGAACTTTGGAGGTGCTCTGCATTTATGTTTTGCGGTCTCAGAAAGGGCTAGCGGGGTACCACTATTTTCATATTATATCATGGTTGTTCTGACAACGTGTTGCTGTTTGAGATATCTTATTATTGCTCGCTAGCTGATTATGTCATTGATATGAATCATTATAATCTTTAAATGTTATTGTTGACATGGCTAGTTATAACGCCGGCTGAAAACCTGGGCGCGCTTTAAGCTTATTTGTGCAAACAAGAGCAAAAGAGTTCGTAAAAGTTTTTTTTCTCACTTTCAGTTTATCAACTGAATTGCTTGAGGACAAGCGAAGGTTTAAGCTTGGGGGAGTTGATACGTCTCCAACGTATCTACACTTTCTCACGCTTTTCCTCTTGTTTTGGACTCTAATTTGCATGATTTGAATGAAACTAACCCAAGACTGACGCTGTTTTCAGTAGAACTTCCATGGTGTTGTTTTTGTGCAGAAATAAAAGTTCTCGGAATAAAGTGAAACTTTGCGAGGATTTTTTATGGAATAAAAGAAGATTTTTGGAGCCAACAACTACCAGAGAGGGCCCCCCTGGCTGGGCACAACCACCAGGGTGCGCCCCCTTCTCCTGGCGTGCCCAAGTGGGTTGTACCCACCTGGTGGCCCCACTGACGACCCCCCGATACTATACATTCACATTATTCCAGAAAAATCAGGGAGAAAGAATTATTGCGTTCCACAAGACAAAGCCGCCGCCAAGCCCTGTTCTTCCTCGGGAGGGCAGATCTGGAGTCCGTTTGGGGCACCGGAAAGGGGGATCTTCGTTCTTCGTCATCACCAACCTATCTCCATCGCCAATTCCATGATGCTCCCCACTGGGAGTGAGTAATTCCTTCGTAGGCTTGCTGGTCGGTGAGGAGTTGGATGAGATTCATCATGTAATCGGGTTAGTTTTGTTAGGGCCCGATCCCTAGTATCCACCATGTTCTTAGATTGATGTTGCTATGACTTTGCTATGCTTAATGCTTGTCACTTTGGGCCCGGGTGCCATGAACTCAGATCTGAACCGTTTATGAATTCATCACTATATCCATGTTTCAGATCTGATCTTGCAAGTTATAGTCACCTACTATGTGTTATGATCTGGCAACCCCGGAGTGACAACAACCGGGCCCACTCCCGGTGATGATCGTAGTTTGAGGAGTTCATGTATTCACTATGTGTTAATGCTTTGTTCATGTTCTCTATTAAAAGGAGGCCTTAATATCCCTTAGTTTCCAATACGGACCCCGCTTCCACGGGAGGGTAGGACAAAAGATGTCATGCAAGTTCTTTTAATAAGGCACGTATGACTATTTACGGAATACATGCCTACAATATATCGATGAACTGGAGCTAGTGTCATATCGCCCTAGGTTATAACTATTACATGACGGATATCATCCAACAAGTTACCGATCAAATGCTTACGAATTTGTTTATATTGATCTTGCTGCGTTACTATTGCTATCATCACTGTTACACTTGCTACAAAATTACTGCTATCACTGTTACTGTTACCGTTGCTGCTGTCACTACTATCAAAACTATCATATTACTGTGCTACTGATCACTTTGCTGCAGATAATTAATCTCCAGGTGTGGTTGAATTGACAACTCAGCTGCTAATACCTTCAAATATTCTTTGGATCCCCTTGTGTCGAATCTATAAATTTGGGTTGAATACTGTACCCTCAAAAACTGTTGCGATCCCCTATACTTGTGGGTTATCATGAAGTATTTGCTAGATATGTTGGCACCAACTGCAGGAACGGTCCCCCTATGAAGAAATCTGGGTTCCCAAAAGGTGCCTTGCATGTCTTTAGGTGAATGTCATCATGACACCGCCTGTGAAGAATAGGAACCCCAGATCAAATTCTTCATATGGATCCAAGTCGTCATATGGACCGAATTCCTCATATGGATCAAAGTCCTCATATGAACATCATCGTGCTAACACTTCTATTTCGCAGCGAAAGACTAAGGGCTGTGAATATGTGCATTATTCTTCAAATCGTTATGTTCATAATTCCTCGAAGAATTTCTCTAATTATTCATATGCTTACCCTAACCCCTCTTATGTGAAACAAAGTGGACTGGCTTCTATGCCACCTTTGTCTTATGGAGCTCGCAGAATGATGAACTCTTTGCCACCCCTCCAGATGTGGGTGGTGAAGAAAAAGAACCAATCTCTTATGCAGGATGAGGTCTCCAGACGAACTTAATCGTTGGAAGAATTTGCTGGAGGCCTGAATAATGCTTGATAGGACGCAAGCAAATCATGAAGAAATGAATTTTCATTTCTCACGTCACTAATAGAAAAAGGCTTATCTCCAATATCTCTACTAGTGGCGCACCATGATGGTGGTGCGCCACTGCTATATAGCAGTGGCGCACCAAAATCAGGTGCGCCATTGCTATGTTTTTACTAATGGCGCACCACATGAGCAGTGCGCCATTGCTATTTTTTTGGGGTTCATCCCCCCCGCACAAGTAGAAAACAGGGCTTTGGTTCGGCCAGAAAAGAGCATTAATCCCGGTTGCATTACGAACCGGGACTAATGTGAGCATTAGTCCCGGTTCTAGCGGCAAGGGCACCGTACATGCATTAGTCCCGGTTCAAATGGGACCTTTAGTCCCGGTTGGTGCCACGAACCGGGACAAAAGGGTGCGATGCCCATTAGTACCGGTTCGTGGCACGAACCGGTACTAAAGGTTAGCCCTTTAGTCCCGGTTCGAGCCACCAACCGGTACTAATGGGGTTTGAGGCATTAGTACCGGTTCGTGGCACGAACCGGTACTAAAGGTTCGATTTCCAAACTCTACCCCCCCCCCATGGATCACCTTTTCAGTTTTGTAAAAAGCAAAAGAAAATGATAAAAACTTCAAAAATTAAAATCCTTCCAGATGTAGTTATGTTACTACATGTACTAGTTAGGAAACTTTAAAAACTTAAATTTGGACATGTTTTGCAAAAAGTGTAGGGAAAATGTAAAACGGCTATAACTTTTGCATACGATGTCAGAAAAAAAGTATACTATATCAAAATGTCCAGCACAAAAATCCGCATCCGATTTTGACTGCCTACGGCCTGTTTGCAAGTTTTTAGAATCCTCAAATTCTAAAAGGAAAAAAAGTTATGCTCAAATTTCAGTTTTTTTTGAATTTTTGTTAAATCTGGTCAAACTATGGTCAAACTACTTATTCAAGAAGTATTAGTGTTACTAAATAATTATTCAAGAATATTAGTGTTACTAAATAATTATTTTAGTTTATTTGAATTTTGGTCAAATCTGGTCAAATTGTGGTCAAACTGTGGTCAAACAATGGTCAAACTAATTATTCAAGAAATATTAGTGTTACGAAATAATTATTCAGTTTTTTTGAATTTTGGTCAAATCTGGTCAAATTGTGGTCAAACTATGGTCAAACTACTTATTCAAGAAATATTAGTGTTACTAAATAATTATTGTTTTTTATAACAATAGTTTCAAACTCAAACAGTGAAATGTGTGACTTCATGCTCAAGCTAAATTCCTGAGGGTTAATAGGATTAACATCTTACTATTGTCAGGAAAACAACAAGTGTAGACTTGGAAACGAGGGAGAATAGAACCTGGAAGTTAAGCGTGCTCAGGCTGGAGTAGTGAGAGGATGGGTGACCGTCCGGGAAGTTAGATGATTTGGAATGATGAGGGGTGATTAGAGATTGGAGGTTAAATTGAGGAGTGATGAGGGGTGATTAGAGATTAGAGGTTAAAATAATTCAGAAATTTGAAAATCAAAAAAAAATAAAAAAAATCATAAAATTTCCTTTAGTACCGGTTCGTGTTACCAACCGAGACTAAAGGAGGACCTCCAGGCAGCGGCCACGTGGAGGGCCATTAGTCCCGGTTCGTGTAAGAACCGGGACTAAAGGGGGAGGCTTTAGTAACGACCCTTTAGTCCCGGTTCCAGAACCGGGACTAAAGGCCCTTATGAACCGGGAATAAAGGCCCTTTCTCTACTAGTGCCCCCCACCAGACATAGCAATGGCGCACCACATCTAGATGCGCCACTGCTAGGCTAGCCACATAGTAGTGGCGCACCTAGGAATGACCCTGATTGTTTTGAGCTAAATGACCCTGAAATTGAAAAACCCTACAAATGAACTCTGAAAAGGTTGAAAGTTGGCATGGTATCATCATTTCATCCACATAGCATGTGCTAAAAAGTTGAGAGGGTCCCGGCAAAAGCTGGATGCACTTCGTGAACAAAATGGACAATCTCTTTCGAAGTACCAGGGTTTCGGAGGAAAACTCATCTATTACAAAGGGATTTCATTTTCTTGAACTTATTTGACCTCCAGACTTTTTATGTGTTCAAAATGAACCATTCAAAGCAGAGACTGATTTTGAATGGTGCATATTCAACACACAAAAAGTCTGTAAAGATCGCCAACCCCAACATAAAAAAATGAGCATAGATGCGGCTATAGAGAGAATTCAACCTAAATTCATAATAAATTTCTATGAATTTCAGAGAAATTCACTCTGAATTTAGGTCAAATTCCTTATATAAGGGCATCTATTTTCACTTTGAGAGGAGCTCAACAAGGCAGAGAGAGACGGGCTTATAAACCGGTGTGAGCGCCCTTCGGTTGGCGAGATGGGACTGAACTCTGACCGCAACGAGGACCAACCCTTTAGTCCCGGTTTGTGGCATAAACCGGGACTAATGGTCATGGGCCAGGGGCGAGGCGCATTGGTCCCGGTTCGTGCATGGAACCGGGACCAAAAGGTCCAGACGGACCGGGACCAATGGCCCACGTGGCCCGGCCGGCCCCTGGGCTCACGAACCGAGACAGTTGCCTCCTTTGGTCCCGGTTCGTGAGCAAACCGGGATTAATAATGGTATTACGAGGGTCGAACCAATGCCCTGTTTTCTACTAGTGCTACATAGTAGTGGCGCACCTAGGTGTGGTGCGCCATTGCTATGTCTGGTGTGGGGGGGGGGGTGTTTGTGTGTGAGGTTAGTAATGGCGCACCAGGGAGGGTGCGCCATCACTAACGTCTCACACACACAAACACCCCCCCCGGTGGATCACCTTTTAGGTTTTAAAAAATAAAAGAAATGATAAAAGATGCAAAAAAATTCAAAAAATTTGATGCCCATGTGTTATGTGTTCTAGTTGTTAGGAAAATTAACAAACATGAATTTTGAATTTTTCTGCAAAAGGCCGCCATGTTTCGGTAAAATGGCCGTAACTTTTGCATACGACCTCCGATGAAAAAAAATTATATGAAAAATCATCTAATCGAAAAGTTACATCCGAATTTGACGGGCTATGCCCGTTATCGATTTTCTAGAATCCTCAAAAACCTAACAGAAAAAAGTTACGATGCTTTTAAGATCTGAAGGCAAAAAAATTCAAAAAAATAAAAAAATTAGTAGTGGCGCACCGTGGGTGTGGTGCGCCATTAGTAATTTTCCCGCCTTCCAAATTCAAAAAAATATACAAAGTTAGTAGTGGCGCACCATGGGTGTGGGGCACCATTACTGTAACGCCACAACCACTATATATATTACCTCTTCTTCCTCTTCCTCCTTCCCTCCATCACTTCTTCCCTTTTCTACCTAACTCTTCTTCCTCCTCCCCTCCTTCATGCCCCTCCCTCCTCCTCACGGCTCTCCGACGACCTCCTCCTCCCTCCTCCTCATGGCTCTCCGGCGACCTCCTCCTCCTCATGGCTCTCCGGCGACCTCCTCCTCCTCCTCCTCCTCTCCGGTGACCTCCTCCTCCTCCTCACGACACTCCGGCGACCTCCTCCTCCCTCCTCCTCACGGTCTCTCCTCCCTCTTTCCTCTCTCCTCCTTCCCCCTCCCTCCTCTCTGTTGGAGATATGCCCTAGAGGCAATAATAAATGGTTATTATTATATTTGTTTGTTCATGGTAATGGTCTATTGTTCATGCTATAATTGTATTGTCCGGAAATCATAATACATGTGTGAATGCATAGACCACAATGTGTCCCTAGTAAGCCTCTAGTTGACTAGCTCATTGATCAACAGATAGTCATGGTTTCCTGGCTATGGAGATTGGATGTCATTGATAACGGGATCACATCATTAGGAGAATGATGTGATGGACAAGACCCAATCCTAAGCATAGCATAAAAGATCGTGTAGTTTCGTTTGCTAGAGCTTTTCCAATGTCAAGTATCTTTTCCTTAGACCATGAGATCGTGCAACTCCCGGATACCGTAGGAGTGCTTTGGGTGTGCCAAACGTCACAACGTAACTGGGTGACTATAAAGGAGCACTACGGGTATCTCCGAAAGTGTCTGTTGGGTTGGCACGGATCGAGACTGGGATTTGTCACTCCGTGTGACGGAGAGGTATCTCTGGGCCCACTCGGTAATGCATCATCATAATGAGCTCAATGTGACTAAGGCGTTAGTCACGGGATCATGCATTGCGGTACGAGTAAAGAGACTTGCCGGTAACGAGATTGAACAAGGTATTGGGATACCGACGATCGAATATCGGGCAAGTAACATACCGATTGACAAAGGGAATTGCATATGGGATTGATTGAATCCTCGACACCGTGGTTCATCCGATGAGATCATTGTGGAACATGTGGGAGCCAACATGGGTATCCAGATCCCGCTGTTGGTTATTGACCGGAGAGGCGTCTCGGTCATGTCTGCATGTCTCCCGAACCCGTAGGGTCTACACACTTAAGGTTCGGTGACGCTAGGGTTGTAGAGATATATGTATGCGGAAACCCGAAAGTTGTTCGGAGTCCCGGATGAGATCCCGGACGTCACGAGAGGTTCCGGAATGGTCCGGAGGTGAAGAATTATATATAGGAAGTCAAGTTTCGGCCACCGGGAAAGTTTCGGGGGTTACCGGTATTGTACCGGGACCACCGGAAGGGTCCCGGGGTCCACCGGGGTGGGGCCACCTATCCCGGAGGGCCCCGTGGGCTGAAGTGGGAAGGGAGCCAGCCCCTAGTGGGCTGGGCGCCCCCATGGGCCTTTCCCCCTGCGCCTAGGGTTGCAAACCCTAGGGTGGGGGGGCTTCCCACTTGCCTTGGGGGGCAAGGCAACCCCTTCCCCCCTTTGGCCGCCGCCCCCCCCCCCCTTGAGATCCCATCTCTAGGGCCGGCGCCCCCCAGGGGGCCTATATAAAGGGGGGGAGGGAGGGCAGCAACCTGACAGCCTTGTGCGCCTCCCTCCTCCCCTGCTACACCTCTCCGTCTCGCTGAAGCTCGGCGTAGCCCTGCCGAGACCCGCTACATCCACCACCACGCCGTTGTGCTGCTGGATCTCCATCAACCTCTCCTTCCCCCTTGCTGGATCAAGAAGGAGGAGACGTCGCTGCACCGTACGTGTGTTGAACGCGGAGGTGCCGTCCGTTCGGCACTCAGTCATCGGTGATTTGGATCACGGCGAGTACGACTCCGTCATCCACGTTCATTGGAACGCTTCCGCTCGCGACCTACAAGGGTATGTAGATGCACTCCTTTCCCCTCGTTTCTAGTATACTCCATAGATGCATCTTGGTGAGCGTAGGAAAATTTTAAAATTATGCTACGATTCCCAACACTGGCATCATGAGCCAGGCTATGCGTAGTTACTATGCACGAGTAGAACACAAAGCAGTTGTGGGCGTTGAGTTTGCCAATTCTTCTTGCCGCTACTAGTCTTTTATTGTTTCGGCGGCATTGTGGGATGAAGCGGCCCGTACCGACCTTACACGTACGCTTACGTGAGACAGGTTCCACCGACTAACATGCACTAGTTGCATAAGGTGGCTAGCGGGTGTTTGTCTCTCCTACTTTAGTCGGAACGGATTCGATGAAAAGGGTCCTTATGAAGGGTAAATAGAAATTGGCAAATCACGTTGTGGTCATACGTAGGTAAGAAACGTTCTTGCTAGAAACCTACAAACCATGTAAAAACTTGCAACAACAATTAGAGGACGTCTAACTTGTTTTTGCAGCATGTGTTATGTGATGTGATATGGCAGAAGATGTGATGAATGATATATGTGATGTATGAGATTGATCATATTCTTGTAATAGGAATCATGACTTGCATGTCGATGAGTATGACAACCGGCAGGAGCCATAGGAGTTGTCTTTATTATTTTGCAAGACCTGCGTGTCATTGAATAACGCCATGTAAATTACTTTGCTTTGTTGCTAAACACGTTAGCCATAGAAGTAGAAGTAATCGTTGGCGTGACGACTTCATGAAGACACAATGATGGAGATCATGATGATGGAGATCATGGTGTCATGCCGGTGACGAAGATGATCATGGTGCCCCGAAGATGGAGATCAAAGGAGCATGATGATATTAGCCATATCATGTCACTATTTGATTGCATGTGATGTTTATCATGTTTTTGCATCTTATTTGCTTAGAACGATGGTAGTAAGTAAGATGATCCCTTATAATAATTTCAAGAAAGTGTTCACCCTAACTGTGCACCGTTGCGAAGGTTCGTTGTTTCGAAGCACCACGTGATGATCGGGTGTGATAGATTCTAACGTTCGAATACAACGGGTGTTGACGAGCCTAGCATGTACAGACATGGCCTCGGAACACACGCAATACACTTAGGTTGACTTGACGAGCCTAGCATGTACAGACATGGCCTCGGAACACGGAGGACCGAAAGGTCGAGCATGAGTCATATAGAAGATACGATCAACATGGAGATGTTCACCGATCTTGACTAGTCCGTCTCACGTGATGATCGGACACGGCCTAGTTAACTCGGATCATGTTTCACTTAGATGACTAGAGGGATGTCTATCTGAGTGGGAGTTCATTAAATAATTTGATTAGATGAACTTAATTATCATGAACTTAGTCTAAAATCTTTACACTATGTCTTGTAGATCTAATGGCCAACATTGTCCTCAATTTGAACGCGTTCCTAGAGAAAACCAAGCTGAAAGATGATGGCAGCAACTATACGGACTGGGTCCGGAACCTGAGGCTCATCCTCATAGTAGCCAAGAAAGATTATGTCTTAGAAGCACCGCTAGGTGATGCACCAATCCCACAGAACCAAGACGTTATGAACGCTTGGCAATCACGTGCTGATGATTACTCCCTCGTTCAGTGCGGCATGCTTTACAGCTTAGAACCGGGTCTCCAAAAGCGTTTTGAGAAACATGGAGCATATGAGATGATCGAGGAGCTGAAACTGGTTTTTCAAGCTCATGCCCGGGTCGAGAGATATGATGTCTCCGACAAGTTCTTCAGCTGTAAAATGGAGGAGAACAGTTCTGTTAGTGAGCACATACTCAGAATGTCTGGGTTGCACAACCGCTTGTCTCAGCTGGGAGTTAATCTCCCGGATGACGCGGTCATTGACAGAATCCTCCAGTCGCTTCCACCAAGCTACAAGAGCTTTGTGATCAACTACAATATGCAGGGGATGGAAAAGACCATTCCCGAGGTATATTCAATGCTGAAATCAGCGGAAGGGGAGATCAGAAAAGAACATCAAGTGTTGATGGTGAATAAAACCACTAAGTTCAAGAAGGGCAAGGGTAAGAAGAACTTCAAGAAGGACGGCAAGGGAGTTGCCGCGCCCGGTAAACCAGTTACTGGGAAGAAGTCAAAGTATGGACCCAAGCCTGAGACTGAGTGCTTTTATTGCAAGGGAAGTGGTCACTGGAAGCGGAACTGCCCCAAATATTTAGCGGACAAGAAGAAGGCCGGCAACACCAAAGGTATATGTGATATACATGTAATTGATGTGTACCTTACCAGTACTCATAGTAGCTCCTGGGTATTTGATACCGGTGCGGTTGCTCATATTTGTAACTCAAAGCAGGAACTACGGAATAAACGGAGACTGGCGAAGGACGAGGTGACGATGCGCGTCGGGAATGGTTCCAAGGTCGATGTGATCGCCGTCGGCACGCTACCTCTGTATCTACCCATGGGATTAGTTTTAAACCTCAATAATTGTTATTTAGTGCCAGCTTTGAGCATGAACATTGTATCTGGATCTCGTTTAATTCGAGATGGCTACTCATTTAAATCCGAGAATAATGGTTGTTCTATTTATTTGAGAGATATGTTTTATGGTCATGCCCCGCTGGTCAATGGTTTATTTTTGATGAATCTCGAACGTGATGTTACACATGTTCATAGTGTGAATACCAAAAGATGTAAAGTTGATAACGATAGTCCCACATACTTGTGGCACTGCCGCCTTGGTCACCTTGGTGTCAAGCGCATGAAGAAGCTCCATGCAGATGGACTTTTGGAGTCTCTTGATTACGAATCATTTGACACGTGCGAACCATGCCTCATGGGTAAGATGACTAAGACTCCGTTCTCCGGAACAATGGAGCGACAAACCAACTTATTGGAAATCATACATACCGATGTGTGCGGTCCAATGAGTGTTGAGGCTCGCGGAGGATATCGTTATGTTCTCACTCTCACTGATGACTAAAGTAGATATGGGTATGTCTACCTAATGAAACACAAGTCTGAAACCTTTGAAAAGTTCAAGGAATTTCAGAGTGAGGTTGAGAATCAACGTGACAGGAGAATAAAATTCTTACGATCAGATCGTGGTGGAGAATATTTAAGTCACGAGTTTGGTGCACACTTAAGGAAATGTGGAATGGTTTCACAACTCACGCCGCCTGGAACACCTCAGAGAAATGGTGTGTTCGAACGTCGTAATCGCACTCTATTGGATATGGTGCGATCTATGATGTCTCTTACCGATTTACCGCTCTCATTTCGGGGCTATGCTTTAGAGACTGCCGCATTCACTTTAAATAGGGCTCCATCGAACTCCGTTGAGATGACACCGTATGAATTATGGTTTGGGAAGAAACCTAAGCTATCGTTTCTAAAAGTTTGGGGATGCGATGCTTATGTCAAGAAACTTCAACCTGAAAAGCTCGAACCCAAGTCGGAAAAATGCGTCTTCATAGGATACCCTAAGGAAACTATTGGGTATACCTTCTACCTCAGATCCGAAGGCAAGATCTTCGTTGCCAAGAACGGGTCCTTTCTGGAGAAGGAGTTTCTCTCGCAAGAATTGAGTGGGAGGAAAGTGGAACTTGATGAGGTGATAGTCACCCCTTCCGAACCGGAAAGTAGCGCAGCACGGGAAAATGTTCCTGTAGTGCCTACACCGACTGGGGAGGAAGTTAATGATGATGATCATGAAGCTTCAGATCAAGTTACTGAACTTCGTAGGTCCACAAGGACACGTTCGGCACCAGAGTGGTACGGCAACCCTGTCCTGGAAATCATGTTGTTAGACAACGGTGAACCTTCGAACTATGAAGAAGCGATGGCGGGCCCGGATTCCGACAAATGGCTAGAAGCCATGAAATCCGAGATAGAATCCATGTATGAAAACAAAGTATGGACTTTGACTGACTTGCCCGATGATCGGCGAGCCATAGAAAACAAATGGATCTTTAAGAAGAAGACATACGCGGATGGTAATGTGACCATCTATAAGGCTCGACTTGTCGCTAAGGGTTATCGACAAGTTCAAGGGGTTGACTACGATGAGACTTTCTCACCCGTAGCGAAGCTGAAGTCCGTCCGAATCATGTTAGCAATTGCCGCATACTATGATTATGAGATATGGCAGATGGACGTCAAAACGGCATTCCTTAATGGCTTCCTTAAGGAAGAGTTGTATATGATGCAGCCGGAAGGTTTTGTCGATCCTAAGAATGCTAACAAAGTATGAAAGCTCCAACGCTCAATCTATGGGCTGGTGCAAGCATCTCGGAGTTGGAACATTCGCTTTGATGAGATGATCAAAGCGTTTGGGTTTACACAGACTTATGGAGAAGCCTGTGTTTACAAGAAAGTGAGTGGGAGCTCTGTAGCATTTCTCATATTATATGTGGATGACATACTATTGATGGGAAATGATATAGAATTCTTGGAAAGTATTAAGGCCTATTTGAATAAGTGTTTTTCAATGAAGGACCTTTGAGAAGCTGCTTATATATTAGGCATCAAGATCTATAGAGATAGATCAAGACGCCTCATTGGTCTTTCACAGAGTACATACCTTGACAAGATATTGAAGAAGTTCAGTATGGATCAGTCCAAGAAGGGGTTCTTGCCTGTATTGCAAGGTGTGCAATTGAGCACGGCTCAATGCCCGACCACGGCAGAAGATATAGAAAAGATGAGTGTCATCCCCTATGCCTCGGCCATAGGGTCTATTATGTATGCCATGCTGTGTACCAGACCTAATGTAAACCTTGCCGTAAGTTTGGTAGGAAGATACCAAAGTAATCCCGGCATGGAACACTGGACAGCGGTCAAGAATATCCTGAAGTATCTGAAGAGTACTAAGGATATGTTTCTCGTTTATGGAGGTGACGAAGAGCTCGTCGTAAAGGGTTACGTCGACGCTAGCTTCGACACAGATCTGGATGACTCGAAGACACAAACCGGATACGTGTATATTTTGAATGGAGGAGCAGTAAGCTGGTGCAGTTGCAAGCAAAGCGTCGTGGCAGGATCTACATGTGAAGCGGAATACATGGCAGCCTCGGAGGCAGCACGGGAAGCAGTCTGGAGGAAGGAGTTCATTACCGACCTAGGGGTGATTCCCAATGCGTCGGGCCCGATGACTCTCTTCTGTGACAACACTGGAGCTATTGCCCTTGCGAAGGAGCCCAGGTTTCACAGGAAGACCAGGCATATCAAGCGTCGCTTCAACTCCATTCGTGAAAGTGTTGAAAATGGAGACATAGATATTTGTAAAGTACATACGGACCTGAATGTAGCAGATCCGTTGACTAAACCTCTCCCTAGGGCAAAACATGATCAACACCAGGACGCAATGGGTGTTCGATTCAACACAATGTAACTAGATTATTGACTCTAGTGCAAGTGGGAGACTGTTGGAAATATGCCCTAGAGGCAATAATAAATGGTTATTATTATATTTCTTTGTTCATGGTAATCGTCTATTGTTCATGCTATAATTGTATTGTCCGGAAATCGTAATACATGTGTGAGTGCATAGACCACAATGTGTCCCTAGTAAGCCTCTAGTTGACTAGCTCGTTGATCAACAGATAGTCATGGTTTCCTGGCTATGGACATTGGATGTCATTGATAACGGGATCACATCATTAGGAGAATGATGTGATGGACAAGACCCAATCCTAAGCATAGCATAAAAGATCATGTAGTTTCGTTTGCTAGAGCTTTTCCAATGTCAAGTATCTTTTCCTTAGACCATGAGATCGTGCAACTCCCGGATACCGTAGGAGTGCTTTGGGTGTGCCAAACGTCACAACGTAACTGGGTGACTATAAAGGAGCACTACGGGTATCTCCGAAAGTGTCTGTTGGGTTGGCACGGATCGAGACTGGGATTTGTCACTCCGTGTGACGGAGAGGTATCTCTGGGCCCACTCGGTAATGCATCATCATAATGAGCTCAATGTGACTAAGGCGTTAGTCACGGGATCATGCATTGCGGTACGAGTAAAGAGACTTGCCGGTAACGAGATTGAACAAGGTATTGGGATACCGACGATCGAATCTCGGGCAAGTAACATACCGATTGACAAAGGGAATTGCATACGGGATTGATTGAATCCTCGACACCGTGGTTCATCCGATGAGATCATCGTGGAACATGTGGGAGCCAACATGGGTATCCAGATCCCGCTGTTGGTTATTGACCGGAGAGGCGTCTCGGTCATGTCTGCATGTCTCCCGAACCCGTAGGGTCTACACACTTAAGGTTCGGTGACGCTAGGGTTGTAGAGATATATGTATGCGGAAACCCGAAAGTTGTTCGGAGTCCCGGATGAGATCTCGGACGTCACGAGAGTTTCCGTAATGGTCCGGAGGTGAAGAATTATATATAGGAACTCAAGTTTCGGCCACCGGGAAAGTTTCGGGGGTTACCGGTATTGTACCGGGACCACCGGAAGGGTCCCGGGGTCCACCGGGGTGGGGCCACCTATCCCGGAGGGCCCCGTGGGCTGAAGTGGGAAGGGAGCCAGCCCCTAGTGGGCTGGGCGCCCCCCATGGGCCTTTCCCCCTGCGCCTAGGGTTGCAAACTCTAGGGTGGGGGGCTTCCCACTTGCCTTGGGGGGCAAGGCAACCTCTTCCCCCCCTTTGGCCGCTGCCCCCCCTTGAGATCCCATCTCCAGGGCCGGCGCCCCCCAGGGGGCCTATATAAAGGGGGGGAGGGAGGGCAGCAACCTGACAGCCTTGGGCGCCTCCCTCCTCCCCTGCTACACCTCTCCGTCTCGCAGAAGCTCGGCGTAGCCCTGCCGAGACCCGCTACATCCACCACCACGCCGTCGTGCTGCTGGATCTCCATCAACCTCTCCTTCCCCCTTGCTGGATCAAGAAGGAGGAGACGTCGCTGCACCGTACGTGTGTTGAACGCGGAGGTGCCGTCCGTTCGGCACTCAGTCATCGGTGATTTGGATCACGGCGAGTACGACTCCGTCATCCACGTTCATTGGAACGCTTCCGCTCGCGACCTACAAGGGTATGTAGATGCACTCCTTTCCCCTCGTTGCTAGTATACTCCATAGATGCATCTTGGTGAGCGTAGGAAAATTTTAAAATTATGCTACGATTCCCAACACTCTCCTCCTCTCCTCTCTCCTCCCTCCTCCTCCCTCCTCTCCTCCCTCCTCCTCCCTCCTCTCCTCCCTCCTCTACTTCCAGCCACATGTGGAGCTCCCCGTAACAAAGAACATACCAGATCCAGAACAAAATTCAAAAAAAATTGCAAAAAAAAATCAGCCCCAATCCAGATCCAGATTTCAAAATTTTAGTAGTGGCGCACCTGTTCATCTTACCAGTGGCGCACCTGTTCAACTTACCAGTGGCGCACATGTATGGTTAGTAATGGCGCACCAGGTGGTGCGCCACTACTATCTGGATTACTAGCTGCGCCATTAGTATTTGTTACTAGTGGCGTGGTAATAGTGGCGCACCTATAGTGCGCCATTAATGGCAAAAATTGGTGCGCCACTAACAACCCTTTTTCTAGTAGTGTGTCCTCATACTGCTATATCTGTTCTATTGCTTGATGAAATTGATCTGATGAATTTGATGTCATATTCTTCACCGATGAAGTATATGAGTTCATAAGATGTACTATATCATATGCATGATGATCAACCCAAAGCTACTAAGTGGGTCCTCGACAGTGGATGTACAAATCACATGACTGGTGACATAAACTTATTGATGGACTCTGCTTTATCTCCATCGCATCTGAAGCATATCACCTACGCTGACAAAGGAAAAAAGCAAGGTATTGGGTCTAGGTAAGGTTGCGATCTCAAAGGATCAACACATGGAGAAAGTCATCCTTGTCGAGTCCTTAGGATTCAGCCTCATGTTTGTCTCAATGCTTTGTGATCTTGATATGGTTGTTATCTTTGGCAAGTATCGTTGTGTTGTTATCATGGAAGCTGACCATTCCAAAGTCTTCGAAGGCTTTAGGAGAGGAGACTTGTATATTGTTGATTTCTCTACAGGACCACAACCTGCTACATGTCTACTTGCAAAAGCTTCAGAAGGCTGGCTATGGCATCGATGACTTGGTCATGCTGGCATGAGGAACTTGCACACGCTCGCGAAGAAGAAGCATGTCATTGGCATCGAGGATGTCAAATTCCTCAAAGATCACCTGTGTGGAGCTTGTGAAGTGATAACCCACAAGTATAGGCGATCGCAACAGTTTTCGAGGGTAGAGTATTCAACCCGAATTTATTGATTCGACACAAGGGACGCCAAAGAATATTCTCAAGTATTAGCAGTTGAGTTGTCAATCCAACCACACCTGGAAAACATAATATCTGCGGCAAAGTATTTAGTAGCAAAGTAGTATGGAAGTAACGGTAACGGTGGCAAAAGTAACAGTAGTAGTTTTGTAGTAATTGTAACAGTGGCAACGGTAAAGTAACTAAGCAAAGATCAATATGTGAAAAGCTCGTAGGCATTGGATCAGTGATCGATAATTATGTCGGATGCGATTCCACATGCAACAGTTATAACATAGGGTGACACAGAACTAGCTCCAGTTCATCAATGTAATGTAGGCATGTATTCCGAATATAGTCATACGTGCTTATAGAAAAGAACTTGCATGACATCTTTTGTCCTACCCTCCCGTGGCATGGGGTCCTATTGGAAACTAAGGGATATTAAGGCCTCCTTTTAAGAGAGTACCGTACCAAAGGATTAACACTTAGTGAATACACGAACTCCTCAAACTACGGTCATCACCGGGAGTGGTCCCGATTATTATCACTTCGGGGTTGCCGGATCATAACACATAGTAGGTGACAATTGACTTGCAAGATAGGATCAAGAACTCACATATATTCATGAAAACATAATAGGTTCAGATCTAAAATCATGGCACTCGGGCCTAGTGACAAGAATTAAGCATAGCAAAGTCATAACAACATCAATCTCAGAACATAATGGATACTAGGGATCAAACCCTAACAAAACTAACTCGATTACATGGTAAATCTCATCCAACCCATCACCGTCCAGCAAGCCTACGATGGAATTACTCACGCACGGTGGTGAGCATCATGAAATTGGTGATGGAGGAAGGTTGATGATGACGACGGCGACGGATTCCCCTCTCCGGAGCCCCGAACGGACTCCAGATCAGCCCTCCCGAGAGAGATTACGGCTTGGCGGTGGCTACGTATCGTGAAACATGATGAATCCTTCTCTCTAATTGTTTTCTCCCCGAACGTGAATATATAGAGTTGGAGTTGCGATCGGTGGAGCACCAGGGGGGCCCACGAGGCAGGGGGCGCACCCAAGGGGGCAGGCGCGCCCCCACCCTCGTGGACAAGGTGTGGGCCCCTGGTCTTCATTCTTTCGCCAGTATTTTTTATTTATTCCAAAAATATTCTCCGTGAAGTTTCAAGTCATTCCGAGAACTTTTATTTCTGCACCAAAATAACACCATGGCAATCCTGCTGAAAACAGCGTCAGTCCGGGTTAGTTCCATTCAAATCAAGCAAGTTAGAGTCCAAAACAAGGGCAAAATTGTTTGGAAAAGTAGATACGATGGAGACGTATCAACTCCCCCAAGCTTAAACCTTTGCTTGTCCTCAAGCAATTCAGTTGATAAACTGAAAGTGATAAAGAAATTTTTTTACAAACTTTGTTTGCTCTTGTTGTTGCAATATGTAGAGCCATTTCAGCAAAGATTATGAACTAACGATATTCACAATAACACATATCTCATGTTTACTCATATCAATGGCATAATCAACTAGCGAGCAATAATAGCAAATCTCGGATGACAACACTTTCTCAAAACAATCATAATATGATATAAAAAGATGGTATCTCGCTAGCCCTTTCCGAGACCGCAAAACATAAATGCAGAGCACCTCTGAAGATCAAGGGCTGACTAAACATTGTAATTCATGGTAAAAGAGATCCAGTCATAGTCCTACTCAATATAAATTAATAGTAATGGATGCAAATGACAGCGGTGCTCTCCAGCTGGTGCTTTTTAATAAGAGGATGATGACTCAACATAAAATTAAATAGATAGGCCCTTCGCAGAGGGAAGCAGGGATTTGTAGAGGTGCCAGAGCTCGATTTTGAAATAGAGATAAATAATATTTTGAGCGGCATACTTTCATTATCAACATAACAACCGAGAGATCTCGATATCTTCCATGCTACACACATTATAGGCGGTTCCCAAGCAGAATGGTAAAGTTTATACTCCCCCTCCACCAACAAGCATCAATCCATGGCTTTCCTGAAACAACGGGTGCCTCCAACTAACAATAGTCCTGGGGGAGTTTTGTTTGCAATTATTTTGATTTGCTTTGAGCATGGTACTAGGCATCCCGGTGACCAGCCATTTTCTCGTGAATGAGGAGCGGAGTCCACTCCTATTGAGAATAACCCGCCTAGGATGGAAGATACAGACAACCCTAGTTGATACATGAGCTATTCGAGCATACAAAACAGAATTTCATCTGAAGGTTTAGAGTTTGGCACATACAAATTTACTTGGAACGGCAGGTAGATACCGCATATAGGAAGGTATGGTGGACTCATATGGAATAACTTTGGGGTTTATGGAAGTGGATGCACAAGCAGTATTCCCGCTTAGTACAAGTGAAGGCTAGAAAAAGACTAGGAAGCGACCAACTAGAGAGCGACAACAGTCATGAACTTGCATTAAAATTAATAAACATTGAGTGCAAGCATGAGTAGGATATAATCCACCATGAACATAACTATCGTGGAGGCTATGTTGATTTTGTTTCAACTACATGTGTGAACATGTGCCAAGTCAATCCACTTGAATCATTCAAAGGAGGATACCACCCTATCATACCACATCACAACTATTTTAATAGCATGTTGGCACGCAAGGTAAACCATTATAAACTCCTAGCTAATTAAGCATGGCATGAGCAACTATAATATCTAGTTGTCATTGCAAACATGTTTCATCATAATAGGCTGAATCAGGAACGATGAACTAATCATATTTACAAAAACAGGAGAGGTCGAGTTCATACCAGCTTCTCTCATCTCAATTAGTTCATCATATATCGTCATTATTGCCTTTCACTTGCACGACCGAATGGTGTGGATAATAATAATAGTGCATGTGCAATTGCACGAAGCTGGAATCTGCAAGCATTTAATACACAGGAGAAGACAAGGTAATATGGGCTCTTTGTTAAATCAACAATAATGCATATAAGAGCTACTTCAACATTTTCATTATGGTCTTCTTCTCTCGACCCCCAAAGAAAAGAAATAAAACGATTTACACGGGAAAGCTCCCAACAAACAAAAGAAGAACGAGAAATCTTTTTGGGTTTTCTTTTAATTATTACTACTACAGGCATGGAAAGTAAACTAGCTAAAAGCTACCACTAATTTTTTTGGTTTTTCTTAAGGTTATTCAAGCATACAAGAATAAAGAGAGAAAAGAAAATAAAATAAACTAGCATGGATAGTACAATGAAAAAGTATGAGCACCGACAACTAGAATGAGTGTGTGAACATGAATGTAATATTGGTGATAAATACGTACTCCCCCAAGCTTAGGCTTCTGGCCTAAGTTGGTCTATGCCCATGGATCAAAGTGGTCCTCTCCATTGTACTGAGGAGGATCCTCGGCGTGCCACTAGTTAGCGAGCTCCTCCGGATCCCACTGATAAACAGACAGTCGATAAGGGTCCAGGGGTGGCTCCGGCTCATGCTCTAGAACTGGTGTCAGGCTCCAGTACGCATAAATGGCCTCCGGCAGGATGAGGTACGTGCCTGAATATATGTTAAACAAAGAGGGCGTAGGCAAGGTAATAATCTCACAATAATTTTTATCAAATATCAGTTTATACTTAAGCATCTTCTTCTTATCTTTAACAATAAAGTCATGTGCTACCATACTCTTATAATCTAGAAAAATAGGGGGCAGCAACTTTTCTTCTTTCTCATAATTCCTAATAGGTATATTAAAGTTTGCAGCAAGGCGCGAGGCAAAGATGCCACCGAGAATGGGGCCCTTTGTACGGTTCAGACTTAATCGTTTAGCAATAATGGCACCAAGACTGAAAGTCGTATCACGAAACAAAGCATGGCGCAAAATAATAATATTAGGAGCACTAAGATTTCCACTGTTCCCGCGACCAATCAAGCATCTACTAACAAATATTGAAAAGTAACGTAGAACAGGAAAATGTATGCTAGTAATTCTTGCACTAGAAACTTTCCTCGTTTCCCCTACAGCAATTTCATTAATAAATCCCTCAACATCATTACAGTGTGGTTCCTCTATGCTGCCCTCAAAGGGTATCTTGCATATCTGACAAAAATCATATAAGGTCATCTCCTTAAATTCATCATATAAATGAAACTCCACTGAAGGTGGTGATCTCCTAGCATGGAAATGAAAATTTTGCACAAAAATATTAGTGAGGAGGAGATACTGTTCGAGCTGGTCGTGGAGGAAGTCGGTGAGGCCTGCATTCTAAGCCAAATAATAAAAATCATCATGAATCTAGACTACTCTCAAGAAATCATCACAAGGCCATTCACATGGACGAACTTCCGTGGTGCGAGGAAGATTATATTTGGGCTTCTTATCCTCCTCACTTTGCTTATCCTTCGAGCTTCGGCTCGAAGAGCCTCTCAACAATCTCTTCATCATTTTCTTTTTCTGAAAATTTCTGAAATTTTTAGGGACTCAAAATAAAAGTGAACCCAACTCTACAAAATTGATAGCAACTACTCCCACAAGTGCCTAGAGACTATATCATGCATTAAAACTACTTGGGATGAAATAAATCTAACATGCAAGCTCAAGAACGGGGTCACCTAAGCAACAAAAATTTGCAATGAATAAAGCATGCCGAATTGGACCATTGGAGTCACATACCGAAGAACAATCCCCCAAAACAGTTTTGTGAGTGGAGCTTTGAGCAAGGAGATCAAAACTCACAGCAAGATGAGCTAGAACACGGGTTTGAGCTAGGTGGTGATTTTTTTCTGGAGGAAGAAGGAGTGTGTGGGTGCTGGAATAAGTGGAGGGGGGCCACGTGGGGCCCACAAGGCAGGGGCGCGCCCAGGGGGTGGGCGCGCCCTGGACCCTCGTGGCCAGGTGGTGGCTCCCCTTGGTGTGTTCTCAGTGCCAGATATTCTTAAATATTCTACAAAAAATCATATTTCATTTTCAGGGCATTTGGAGAACTTTTATTTTCGGGGTATTTTTTATTGCACGGATAATTAAGAAAACAGGCAGAAATACTATTTAGCTTTATTTAATTTAAATAACAAAATGTAAAAGGAGGGTACAGAGAGTTGTGCATCCATCTCCTGCTCATCAAAAGGAATCCACTAACAAGGTTGATCAAGTCTTGTTAACAAACTTATTCCGAATCACATGAAACCGGAGAATTTTCGAATAGCACTAGGTTACCTCAACGGGGATATGCACGTCCCCAACAATAAGAATATCATATTTCTTCTTGGCAGTAGGAAGAGGAAATTCACCTCCAATAATAATCGATGGAATTTTTCCAATAGAGTTGATACTGTGGAGTTGAGGTTGTTTCCTCGGAAAGTGTACCGTGTGCTCATTACCATTAACATGAAAAGTGACATTGCCTTTGTTGCAATCAATAACAGCCCCTGCAGTATTCAAAGAGGGTCTACCAAGGATAATCGACATACTATCGTCCTCGGGAATATCAAGAATAACAAAGTCTGTTAAGATAGTAGCGTTTGCAACCACAACAGGCACATCCTCACAAACACCGACAGGTATAGCAGTTGATTTATCGGCCATTTGCAAAGATATTTCAGTAGGTGTCAACTTATTCAAATCAAGTCTACGATATAAAGAGAGAGGCATAACACTAACACCGGCTCCAAGATCACATAAAGCAGTTTTAACATAGTTTCTTTTAATGGAGCGTGGTATAGTTGGTACTCCTGGATCTCCTAGTTTCTTTGGTATTCCACCCTTAAAAGTATAATTAGCAAGCATGGTAGAAATTTTAGCTTCCAGTATATTTATTTTATTTGTAACAATACCTTTCATATACTTAGCATAAGGATTCATTTTAAGCATATCAGTAAAATGCATACGCAAAAAGATAGGTCTAATCATTTCAGCAAAGCGCTCAAAATCCTCATCATCCTTTTACTTGGATGGTTTAGGAGGAAAGGGCATGGGTTTCTAAACCCGTGGTTCTCTTTCTTTACCGTGCTTCCTAGCAATGAAGTCTCTGTTATCATAACGTTAATTCTTTGATTGTGGGTTATCAAGATCAACAGCAGGTTCAATCTCTACATCATTGTTGTTGCTAGGTTGAGCATCAACATGAACATCATCATTAACATTATCACTAGGTTCATGTTCATTACCAGATTGTGTTTCAGCATCACAAATAGAAATATCATTGGGATTCTCAAGTGTGTCAACAACAGGTTCACTAGAAGCATGCAAAGTCCTATCATTTTTCTTTTTGTTCTTCTTAGAAGGACTAGGTGCATCAACATTTGTTCTCTGAGAGTCTTGCTCAATTCTCTTAGGGTGGCCCTCAGGATACAAAGGTTCCTGAGTCATTCTACCCCCTCTAGTCACAACTCTAATAGCATTATCATTTTTCTTATTATTTAATTCATTGAGCAAATCATTCTGAGCTTTAAGCACTTGTTCTACTTGAGTGGTAACCATAGAAGCATGTTTACTAATGAGTTTAAGTTCACCTTTAACTCTAGACATATAATCACTCAAGTGTTCGATCATATAAGCATTACGTTTCAATTGTCTACCGACATAAGCATTGAAGTTTTCTTGTTTAATAATAAAATTATCAAACTCATCTAAGCATTGGCTAGCAGACTTATAACAAGGGATATCACCTTCATCAAATCTATAGAGAGAATTTACCTTTACTACCTGTGTCGGGTTATCAATACCATGTATTTCTTCAATAGGTGGTAAATTCTTAACATCTTCAGCTTCAATACCCTTTTCTTTCATAGATTTCTTTATCTCTTGCATATCTTCAGGACTGAGAAATAGAATACCCCTTTTCTTCGGAGTTAGCTTAGGAGTTGGTTCAGGAAGTGTCCAATTATTTTCATTAGTCAACATATTATTCAACAGCAATTCAACATGATCAACTGTTATTTCCCTGAAAACACAACCAGCACAACTATCCAGGTGGTCTCTGGAAGCATCGGTTAGTCCATTATAAAAGATATCAAGTATTTCATTTTTCTTCAGAGGATGATCAGGCAAAGCATTAAGTAATTGGAGAAGCCTCCCCCAAGCTTGTGGAGGACTCTCTTCTTCAATTTGCACAAAATTATATATTTCTCTTAAAGCAGCTTGTTTCTTATGAGCGGGGAAATATTTAGCAGTGAAGTAATAAATCTTATCCCGGGGACTACGCACACAACCAGGATCAAGAGAATTAAACCATGTTTTAGCATCACCCTTTAATGAGAACGGAAATAATTTAAGGATATAGTAGTAACGAGTTTTCTCATCATTAGTGAATAGGGTGGCTATATCATTTAATTTAGTAAGATGTGCCACAAAAGTATCTGATTCATAGCCATAAAAGGATCAGATTCAACCAAAGTAATTATCTCAGGGTCGATAGAGAAATCATAATCCTTATCAGAAATACAGATAGGTGAAGTAGCAAAAGCAGGTTCATATTTCATTCTAGAATTCAAAGATTTTTCTTTCAGCTTAGCAAATAATTTCTTAAGATCATATCTATCATTGCAAGCAAGAAAATCTCTAGCAGTTTCTTCATCCATAACATAACCCTCAGGCACAATAGGCAATTCATATCTAGGGGGAGAATCTTCATCATCACTTTCATCAATATTATCCGTTTCAATAATTTCATTCTCTCTATCCCTAGTAAGTTGTTCATCAAGAAATTCACCTAGTGGCACAGTAGTATCAAGCATAGAAGTAGTTTCATCATAAGTATCATGCATAGAAGAAGTGGCATCATCAATAACATGCGACATATCAGAATTAATGGCAGAAGCAGGTTTAGGTGTCGCAAGTTTACTCAAAACAGAAGGAGAATCAAGTGCAGAGCTAGATGGCAGTTCCTTACCTCCCCTCGTAGTTGAGGGATAAATCTTGGTTTTTTCGTCTTTCAAGTTCCTCATAGTGATCAGCAGATATAAATCCCAAGTGACTCAAAGAATAGAGCTATGCTCCCCGGCAACGGCGCCAGAAAATAGTCTTGATAACCCACAAGTATAGTGGATCGCAACAGTTTTCAAGGGTGGAGTATTCAACCTAGCCAAAGAATATTCTCAAGTATTAGCAGTTGACTTGTCAATTCAACCACACCTGGAAAACTTAATATCTGTGGCAAATTATTTACTAGCAAAGTAGTATGGAAGTAACGGTAACGGTGGCAAAAGTAACAGTAGTAGTTTTGTAGTAATTGTAACAGTGGCAACGGTAAAGTAACTAAGCAAAGATCAATATGTGAAAAGCTCGTGGGCATTGGATCGGTGATGGATAATTATGTCGGATGTGGTTCCTCATGCAACAATTATAACATAGGGTGACTCAGAACTAGCTCCAGTTCATCAATGTAATGTAGGCATGTATTCCGAATATAGTCATACGTGCTTATGGAAAAGAACATGCATGACATCTTTTGTCCTACCCTCCCGTGGCAGGGGGTCCTATTGGAAACGAAGGGATATTAAGGCCTCCTTTGAATAGAGTACCGTACCAAAGCATTAACACTTAGTGAATACACGAACTCCTCAAACTACGGTCATCACCGGGAGTGGTCCCGATTATTGTCACTTCGGGGTTGCCGGATCATAACACATAGTAGGTGACAATTGACTTGCAAGATAGGATCAAGAACTCACATATATTCATGAAAACATAATAGGTGCAGATCTGAAATCATGGCACTCGGGCCCTAGTGACAAGCATTAAGCATAGCAAAGTCATAGCAACATCAATCTCAGAACATAATGGATACTAGGGATCAAACCCAAACAAAACTAACTCGATTACATGGTAAATCTCATCCAACCCATCACCGTCCAGCAAGCTTACGATGGAATTACTCATGCACGGTGGTGAGCATCATGAAATTGGTGATGGAGGAAGGTTGATGATGACGACGGCGACGGATTCCCCTCTCCGGAGCCCCGAACGGACTCCAGATCAGCCCTCCCGAGAGAGATTAGGGCTTGGCGACGGCTCCGTATCGTGAAACGCGATGAATCCTTCTCTCTGATTTTTTCTCCCCAAACGTGAATATATAGAGTTGGAGTTGAGGTCAGTGGAGCACCAGGGGGCCCACGAGGCAGGGGGCGCCACTACAGGAAACAGGTATTTTGCCGTCTGCGGATCACAGATGGCAAAGACCTAAATCTGGACGGCAAAGGTTTTGCCGTCAGGAAGCAGACGGCAAACTCAGACGGCAAAGATAAGTCGGCAAAGAATACTTTGTCGTCAGCTTTTCATCCGGAAGACGGCAAAGACTTTGCCATCTGCTAAATCTGCTTTGCCGTAAGCCTTATAAATAACATAAGGCAAAGACTACTGCCTTTGCCATCAGTCCAAACGTTTTATTTGCCATCATCAAGACTAAACTACAGACGTCAGAGAATGTTTTTTTAAATAACATCAGTCGAAGCGTTCGCAGGGCGGCCACTGTTCCAACCAGCCTCGTGCCCGTGCTCGCCGAAGCAGCAGCAACCAGCAGCCGCGGCCCTCTCCCTTCTCCATGGACAGGAACACTCCGATGCCACGATGGACCCCCGAGGAGCTGAAGCCATCCGCCATTGCGCCGGAGCTGGCCACCCTCGTCCGGGCACTGGAGACAGTCGTGGACCCTGGATCCCTTAGACACTGCCAACTCTGACAGCGCCAAGCCCCGCCACTGGCAGAGGAGAGCACCGGAGACTAGCGGCTCGAGTTGGAAAGAGGGAGGAAGAGGAGGTGTACGCCGGCGCCGCCCGAAGCAGGGTGGAGGTCGACGGTGCGCACAGCTGCGCGGAGGGCGGGCGGAGGCCGGCGACGCGTAGAGGTGGGCAGTGGTCGGCGGCCGGCGGAGGCGGGTGGCCGGGTGGAGGCCGGTGCGCGCGGAGTAGCACGGAGCTGGGCAGAGGTCGGCGGAGGTGCGCGGACGGTCGGAGGCCGGAGGCGCGCGGAGCTGCACGGATGCGGGAGGAGATAGGCGGACACCGGTGGAGGCGGGCGACGAGCGGAGGTCGGAGGCGCGCGGAGCTGCGTGGATGCGGAAGGAGGCAGGCGGAGGCCGACGGCGGCGGGGTCCGGCGAGGCAGCATGCCTGTGGTGGCGTGGTGCTGCGGTCGCAGGGAGAGGGGCCCGATGGGTGGTTCCTGTCGTAGGTGAGAGCACAGGCGTGGTGGGTGGGGTCGGGTGGAGGCAGAAAGAGTGGGTGTGGAGAGAGAGAATGTGGGGGCGTGGGAGAGATCCGGGAGCGTGGGATGGGGATCCTGCCACCTCATCGATCCAGGAGATCGATCCGCGAGGTATGTTTCTTCACTTTGCCGTCTGCGTTTATTATTAAAGACGGCAAAGAGCATAATTTGCCGTCTGTAATATAAACACAGTTATCAAAGATCTTTGCCGTCTGCGTTTTCGACTACAGATGGCAAAGTAAGCATTTTGCCGTCTGTAATAAAAAACGCAGAAGGCAAAGATCTTTGCCGACTTTGTTTATTTTTGCAGATGGCAAAGTGAGCTCTTTGCCGTCTGTCTTTTTTTCCGCAGATAGGAAAGTCTATTTTGCCGTAAGTTTTTCTTTGCCGTCTACAGATGATGGCAAACCCATTCTTTGCCGCCTACCTGACGAAAAGCTGACAGCAAAGACGTCCCCTGGCGGCAAATTAGCTCTTTCCCGTAGTGCGCGCCCAGGGGGGCAGGCGCGCCCCCTACCCTCATGGACAAGGTGTGGGCCCCCTGGTCTTGATTCTTTCGCTAGTATTTTTTATTTATTCCAAAAATATTCTCCGTGAAGTTTCAGGTCATTCCGAGAACTTTTATTTCTGCACAAAAATAACACCATGGCAATTCTGCTGAAAACAGCGCCAGTCCGGGTTAGTTCCATTCAAATCATGCAAGTTAGAGTCCAAAACAAAGGCAAAAGAGTTTGGAAAAGTAGATACGATGGAGACATCTCATGAAGCTGGAAAGATGACCAAGGCCAAGCATCCCTCAAAGACTATGATGACTACCACTCGTCCATTTGAATTGCTTCACATGGATCTCTTTGGTCCTAGTCATTATGCCAATTCACCAATGAAGCATCTTTATATGGCTTTGTTATTGTTGATGACTATTATTGTTACACATGGGTGCATATCGTCACGTACAAACGTGAACTACAGGAAGTCTTCAAACGATTTTCATCGATGGCTTCAATCAACTTTGGTGTGAAGATCAAGCACATCAGAAGTAACAATGGGACCGAGTTCAAGAATACTGGTCTTGATAACTATCTTGATGAACTTGGTATTACTCATGAGTTATCTGCTCCTTATACTCCTCAGCAGAATGGTGTCGTGGAGTGCAAGAACAGGACTCTATTGAGATGGCTCGCACTATGCTTGATGAATACAAGACGCCTCGTCACTTTTGGCCTGAGGCAATTGATACTACGTGCCACATCATCAACAGGGCATATCTTCACAAATTCTTCAAAAATACCTCATATGAACTCCTCACTGACAAGAAACCCAATGTGATTTATTTCAAAGTCTTCGGTGCTAAATGTTGGATTAGAGATCCTCATCACAATTCTAAATTTGCACCGAAAGCACATGAAGGTTTTATGCTTGGTTACGGAAAGGACTCGCACACCTACAGAGTCTTCAACACCGTCCATCAAAAGGTTGTTGAAACTGTAGATGTGCGGTTCGATGAAACTA
The DNA here is from genome assembly GCF_002575655.3 of Aegilops tauschii subsp. strangulata. Taxonomy (NCBI): domain Eukaryota; kingdom Viridiplantae; phylum Streptophyta; class Magnoliopsida; order Poales; family Poaceae; genus Aegilops; species Aegilops tauschii. The sequence continues at coordinate 111,271,537 of NC_053041.3, forward strand.
ATGGCTCGCAAAGCGAGCACCTACCTCCTGTGCTAGATGAAAAGTCACCTGAGGAAACCATCAAGTTCAAGGCTACTGAGGATGTCATTCCTACCGAAGAATCTGCTGAATAAGTCATGCCAAATCGTGAAGAACATCATGCTTGTGCACCATAAGAAAATGGTTCTGAAGAAAATGCTGAGCCAACTCTTCGTCGTCAACCAGCTCATCCTCGCGTCGCAAATGAAGTGCAGATCGAGAAAATCATCAGCGACATCAATGCATCAGGTCCTCTCACACGCTCAAAAGCTTCACATTTGTCTAACTTTTGTGGGCACTTTGCTTTTGTCTCTATCACGGAGCCCACCAAAGTAGATGATGCATTTCTGGAGCCTGTGTGGATTCAGGCTATGCAAGAGGAACTACATCAGTACAAGCTCAACAATGTCTCGGAACTTGTCAAGCGACCAGACCCTCGCATGCACACTATCATCGGCGCCAAATGGATCTACCGCAACAATCAAGATGAAAATGGCCTTGCGGTGGAATAAGGCACGACTTGTAGCTCAAGGCTACACACAGGTTGAAGGAATTGATTTCGATGAAACTTTTGCACCTGTTGCTAGACTTGAGGATATTCTGATATTGCTTGGTTATGCTAACCATCATAATATCATATTATATCAAATGGACGTGAAAAGTGCATTCCTCAGTGGTAAGCTTAAGGAAGAAGTATATGTTGCTCAACCCCCAGGTTTTGAAGATCCAAAGCATCCTGACAAAGTCTTCAGACTCAATAAGGCCCTCTATGGCCTCAAGAAGGCCCCTCGGGCGTAGTATGATAATTTAAAGGAATTCCTCGTGAAGAAAGGCTTCAAACCCGGTTCACTTGACCCAACTCTTTTCACCAAAACCTATGATGACGAATTATTCGTGTGCCAAATATATGTTGATGTTATTATCTTTGGCTGTACTGACCAAGGTTACAGTGACGAATTTTCCTATACGATGAGTGAGGAATATCAAATGTTTATGATGGGAGAATTGAAATTCTTCTTAGGTCTTCAAATTCGTCAACAGCGCAACGGCATCTTCAGACCTCACAAGAAATACCTCAAGGATGTGTTGAGGAAATTAGGCATGCAAGATTGCAAAGGCGTCAAAATCCATATGCCCACAAATGGCCATATATGCACTAATGAAAATGGTATTGACTTTGATCAAAAGGTATCCATGTGCATCTAGGCCAGATATTATGCTTAGTGTTTGCATGTGTGCCCGATTTCAAGCTACACCGAAGGAATCACACCATAAGGTTGTGAAGCATATTCTTCGATATCTAGCTCACACTCCAACACTTGGATTATGGTATCCCAAGGGCTCGGCTTTTGATCTCATTGGATATTCTGACTCTGACTATGCTGGTGATCGTGTGGACCGCAAGTCAACCTCAGGCAGATGCCATTTCCTCGGACGATCTGTGGTATGTTGGTCCTCGAAGAAACAGAACTGTGTATCACTCTCTACTGCTGAAGCTGTGTTCATTTGCTGCTTGTTCGTGCTGTGCTCAATTGCTATGGATGAAGCAAACCCTCAAGGACTACGACACCAATGTGAAGAATGTGCCTCTCTACTATGACAATGAGAGTGCCATCAATATTGCTCATAACCCAGTTCAGCACTCGAAGACAAAGCACATCCAGATTCATCATCATTTTCTTCATGATCATGTGTTGAACGGAGACATCTCTATCGAGCACGTGAAGACTGAAGAACAACTAGCCGATATCTTCACAAAGCCCTTGGATGAGAAGAGATTTAGCAAGTTGCGGTGTGAGCTAAATATCTTAGAATCTTCGAATGTCCTTTGAAAAGGACACACATCCTAACACTTATGCAAAACTGATGACTTAGATGTGCAACACACGAAGTAACGTTTTTCTTCAATCAATGAAGACAAACCCTCTAAGTGTGAATAAATTAACAAAGAATTTGATTCTCAGAGCCCTATGTCAATTGTACGTGGCGTCTAAAATCATCATTCTTATACGGTGGGTCACGCCACCAACAAAAGTTGAAAATCTTCGATTTGACTCTTTCTTCAGTGTTGAAATTCCCCAGTTGTTCAATTTCTTCAACTTTGTAGAGTCTTCAATCTTCACATTTGAGTTTTCAGTCCTCTGCAGCATTCACTTATTGCTATTTCTTCAAGTTGTCTTTTCTGCTAAGTGAATGTGATCGGACCCGTCCCCCTCTCTGCTAAACTCAACCCAGTCCGTTCACAAATTCTTCATGTGCGTTCTATTTGAAACTCATTCAAAATCTTCATTGTGTCAGCTGAAGAATTTGCGAACGAAACATTAAAATTTTCTTATCTGATTTTTCGGCTATTGCCGCTCAAACCGTTCCATATCCCACGATAAGATTTGTCTATTCACCCACGATCTCACACGATCTCCACCTCTCTGTAAGTGGGTGACACATGTCGCTAGGATGAGAAGGGTCATGGGCACGCTCGTCCATTTTCCTCAGGCGAGCGGTTTTTCACCTCGGTTATAAATACCCCTCACCCTCCTCAGACTGCCTTTACCCCGCTCGACCTCACTCCCCTCGCTCGATCTCTCAGACCTAGCACCGCCGCTACTTCCATCATCGCCGGTGAGGAAGAGCTTCACTTCCTTGACCTTGTCACCGTCATACTCGCGCCGGCCGTGGAAATCTTCGCTCCTTCGCCGCTGTAGTTGTCTTCCTCTGCCAAGTTAGGGCATGGAATATCTTAATGGACGAACGACTTCCAATCTACAACTCCGAGTTCGTCGTGTTCTTCATCAAGGGTAAATAAAATTTATTTTTATTGCCCTTGTTGATTCTGATGATTTCCACAAAATCATCAAAAGGTGTTTATTCTTCAACTTCCACACTCTTAAACACCTCACACAAGCATATGTTCTTGATCTATTTCTCTAAGCAACATTTTTCTTCAAGATTCCTCAATTGTGTGGATTTTTCAATCTATACAACTCTGTAACTAAGTCAAAGAACACTTAGTGAAATTCCTAAAGACACCTCTGGTCAAATTCCTCAAACTTGTTCATTTTGAAAAACTTCTGAGAATGCATATGACCTCTCCAAATTCTTCGCACCTATACTCTGTTCACAGGTACACATGTCCGCTGCTGAATCTCCAGGTTCTCATCAACTTAACTCATTTGTAGCATTCCGCGCAGACAATTTGCATACCTCTTCAGAGAATTCCATTGTTCAAAATCCTCAGCTGAAGAAAATGGCTGATGGCAAGAAACCTCAGAAGGGAGGCAAGAGACCAGAAGTAAATACAGCGTTTGAGATTCCTGATGAAATATATGCAGGGTATTGCACTCCTGATGAAGCAATTCATGGCAAGGAGACAAAAAATGAGCGCAAGGTGTGCATGAAGAGGATTGAGAGAAGATGGGCACGGGAATGTAGGGAGTACATATATGTCACTCCTAAGTACATGAAGAAATTCGCAGTACACCCTCTTTGCCCAAGACCTCCACTGGCTCCTGGCCAAGAAGCTGATCCCACTAGCCTCAAGTGCGGTGAGGACTATCCTGATGAATGGGCCAAGCGGCAAGTTAAACTGGTCAAAATGAGCAAAGAAGCAATGAGGAAATTCAATGAAGATTCTGCTGCTGCCGCTGTTGAGGCCTCTGCTAGCAAGCCCAAGAAGGCTATTCCAAAGAAGCCATCTCGCAAACCAAATTCCTCAGCAATGCCCTCACGGCCAAGCTCAGAACTGTCCTCACGGCCAAGCTCTTCAATGCCCTCAAAGCATATTCCTCAAGCAGCTCCAGTTCCCCCTGTTGCAAAACCATCAGCTGTTAAGTCCTTGGCACCTATGCATCTCGCCTCTTGCCAAAGGACCACATGCATCTCAATTGCTTTAGGAGCATCTGCAAGTTCTTTAGCTCCTCCTCAGTCCTCAACAGGCCCCACTTTGCTGAAGACCAAGCCCACTGCTAGACGAGGCACTAGACCAAGTCCTCACAAGAAGCAGGTTGCCTTCCATGTACGGTCAAGTGAAGACGAAGCTGATGATGATGAACTTCCAAAGGCAGTAATGTGCCGTTGATGCTGGATCCCAAGTTGATCCTAGACTTCATCGACCTATGGCATAAGGACCCCAACACTGCTTTGCCTGAGATGAACCTCACTCCTGGCCAAAGTCATATGTTGACTGCCTTCATTGGCGAGGAAAAATGGAAATTTGAACACGGGAGGAAGGTGAAGAAAGCTCAGTACAAGAAAGAGCACTTTCTGAAGCAAAATGTGTTGAAGCTATCACCTGAGGAACTTGTCGCTCTGCAATCAGAAATCAAGAGTCTCAGTGATGAATTTGATCGATACTATGATGACTGGCTAGGAGCCAAAGTCAGATTCGTTAAGCTGACCAAGGGATTCACCTCAAATGTTGCTGCCTCAACGCAACATGAAATTCCTCAGACTGAAGCATCTGCCTAGCAATAACATCAGTTGCGCCTAAAGAAACTACACCAAATTCCTCTGCTCCTCCAGCACCAATGTTAAGTCCTATCCTTCCTTGTACATCAGAAGCGAAGAAAACTAAAGCTGCGGAGCGAGCAACTGTGAAGAAAAGGAAAGCATCTACCTCCTCGGGGTCTTCCGCTCCAAAGAAAGGGAAGACCTTGACGAGCTCTTATGAAAATCCAATAGATGATGTTCCTGTATCAAGCATGCCATCAAAGGAGATTGCTCCCTTTGGTGAGGATTATGAAATTCCAAGTGGATCTGATGAAGAAGATCCGTTTGCTGCTACGTCAGAGCAGTTGGATGAAGAAATTGAAGCTGACAATGTCACTTCAACTACATTGGTATCATCGCCCATGCCTCAGTTCATAGCTGAAGAGGCACACATTGAGGAAATTGATGAAGAAGATGAAGACGTGGACATTGGGTGTTCAACTCCTATTGTGAATGATGACTACAGGGAAAGTCATCACCCCAATTCACCACTATTCACTCCTCTGCAACAGATTCCTCAGTCCCCGGCACAAACTGAAGAAATTCACATGGGCTCTGAAGAACCTCAAGATTCTCTTCTAACCATGCCTGAAGAAATTCCAGCCACTAGTACTGATGTAAATGTTGCTCAAGAAATGGAGACCCAGGCTGCTACTGATGACATTGCAACTGAAATTCCTCAGCCTGCGGCTCCATAGAATGTGATTCAAGAGGCTGTGAAGACTATGACTGACAATCCTCGGCCCAAGCCCAAGAATCCCCTCTCCAAGAAACAAAAGTTCAAAGCGGATGATTTCTTTAATGATCACATATTCTTCATGGATTACAATCCCTATGACTATGCTCGTCTTCGACGCAAGCGCTTCTGGACAGCGAGTCAAATGAATTTCTATTCTTCACTGCTGTTTGATAAAGACAAGAACTTTGACCATGAGCACATTCCTCATGTGGATATGGAGTCGCTGCCCTGCTTCACCCTAGTCCTTAGTGTTATTGATGACATTGGGCTGCTCAACTTCTGCACTGACATCTGTGACTAGAATGAAGAACTCATTCTTCAGTTTTATGCACTGAAGATGTGAATTCATGGGTGTTGGACTGGATGACAGAAAACACTCACTACAAAGCACCGGCCTCTGAATTACTTCATGCCATCCCAGTCAGTCCTCCCCTTGAAGGTGCAAGGCTCATCTACCATGACTGTCGGGAATATACCCCGCGGCGTAACCCGGCACGAAGTATAACCCGGCCGGACTTGGCGACTCACTGATAACCCGGCTGGCTGGCCAGACGGATGACAAGGCCTAAGGCCCAGAAGGCCGGTTCATACTATGGTGGGCCAGTTTAAGAGGAAAGGCATGAGGAATATTTACTTTACAAGGAGTTAAGACCAGGACTTGTATCCGGTTTGTATTAGAGATAGACTAGTCCTAATCCTAGTAGGACTCCACATGAAACTCGCCCCTTCAACTTATATAAGGAGGGGCAGGGCTCCCCAAAGAGGGACAAGAGACAAGTAAGAAGAAACAATCTCTAGGGCTAGACACAAAGAGCCGGTTTACCGGCGACTCTCTCGTGATCATAATGAGACCTAGCCTCAAACAACATATAGGGTTGTTACCGGATGATGTTTCCCGGGGCCCGAAGCTGTCTAAATCCTTGTCTTGTGTTGCGTCTCTCGATTCCGCTCAACCCCTCTCAAGCTACCACATAGATGCGTTGGCTTCGCGACTAAGTCCTGACACTAAGGACATCTGCCGTGACAAAACCACGATAGTTGGCGCCCACCGTGGGGCTTGCGCACGGTGGTGTTAAGTTCTTCAAGGGATCCTTTATAATGTTCGAGAAGTTTGCAATTTTTCCGGCTCGAAACGGCATGGAAAATTCACATCAGCTATAAGTTCATCAGTTATTGATGAAGTGTTCTGCAACTACAGGGATAAGATTACGACTGTTTTAGGATTATCTGGCTGCGCCGCCGTCGCTTTATATGATCCGCCGAGATCGACAAAAGTTTGAGAGAATTTTCGACGGCTTGCTGAGCGCCGTATCCGGCGATCAGTCCAATCGCAGATTCCACCGAGATGTCAAGTGCCAGGAAGGAAAGCCACTTCGAGTCACGGCGGTTTACGTTTTTTCACCGAAGACAAATATGACCCGGACGAGGAGTAAAACCGGCCGGGGTTGAACCGTCTCGCCGAATCCGAGTTACCACCGCGGTCTCGTCAAAATCGCTCCGCCTTTGCCGACCCGGTGGTTTAGCAACCTGGTCCTCGCATGAGCAAGTCATCTCCGCATACACGCGTTCGAATCCATCCGCCTGATCTGGCAGCAGTAGCATTATCACATCTGTAAAGCTACAGCCCCTTTACCCACTTGAAGGACCAAACACCAGCGTCTACGCAAGAATCAAAAGCTAATGCTACTACTTACTCCTACATGGGAAGGACAAAGACGTATGCATGCGCCGAAGATTCCTCACGTGAGTTTGCTAAACATGCTCACGTACAAAAAAAAGAGTCAACGATGGAAGTGGAGAAGGCTGCTACTTAATTATCTGATCATTTCATGCAAGTGCTGATGAAGCTTTTGAAGCCTGGCCAAGCTCCAAGAACCAAATTCCTCGTCAAGGAATTGCTCTATGTGCCAAGGACAATTTACAAGATATTGACCAAGACCCTCAGTCCAATCAAGGGCCAGAACTCGGATGAAGAAGAGGTTGTTGGCATCATGAAGAATCTGCTTTTCAACATCATCCATGGAGTTCCTATCAACTACCATGATTTCTTCATGAGGACTTTGGCCAATGTCGCTCTTTCACCATTTGAATTGACGCCTTACGCTCCCTGGATCATGAGATTCATCAGATCAAGGTCTTCAATCAACTACAAGGCTGACAGTCTCAATCAAGGCAGGTACTTGCCCCCAATTGAAGTCCTCAAAAGGACTATTTCCTCAGCTGATGAGAAAGGCAAGGCTGCTGTTATTGATGAAGGCACGCGTGCATTGGATGGACAGTTTCGCAAAGCAGCATCCTACTCCATGAATGATGACTCTGCCACTCATGACACTGCCGCAAATGCTTCAAAGAAAAATCCTCAAGCCACTGCTCCAAGGGTGATGACTGATCGTCAGCTTTTCCTCAGTCTTCATTAGAAGGTCGATCGCAATAACAAATGGGTTAAGCGACAGTTTGGTTCAATTCTTCAGAACATGACAATCACGCAGAACACTGTGAAGAAGAACCATTACTATCTGCATGAAGTTTTTGATTGCACCTGGGCTGTATTCTCTCACCTCTACGGTGAAGAAGATCTCAAGAAAATGGGCTTCAAGCAGGACTTTGACTGGTCTCAGCCTCCTTCGAAGAAATTCAATAAGGTCAAAGTTTCTCACTTGGTGGCCAGCTCTTATTCTCCATCACGCGAGACTCATGAACATGAAGACTTGGACGACACTTCGGTAGGCCCTACTCCAACGGACGACCCCAACAATGCTGGTGCTCCTCCATCGACTTCGTGACACTAGTAGAAAAAGGCCCATTTGTCCTGGTTCCATAGGGCCTTTAGTCCCGGTTCTGGAACCGGGACTAAAGACCCTCCACGTGGCCGCTGTCTGGAGCTCCACCATTAGTCCGGGTTGGTAACACCAACCGGGACTAAAGGAATTTTTATGATTTTTTTTGAATTTTTTTATTTTTTTTTTCTGATTTTCAAATTTCTGAATTATTTTATAATTTAATCTCTTATCACCCCTCATCACTACTCAATTTAACCTCTAATCTCTAATCACCCCTCGTCATTTCAAATCATCTAACTTCCCGGCCGGTCACCCATCCTCTCACTACTCCGGCCTCAGCACGCTTAACTTCCGGGTTCTATTCCCCCTCATTTCCAAGTCTGCACTTGTTGTTTTCCTGACAATAGTAAGATGTCAATCCTATTAACCCTCAGGAGTTTAGCTTGAGCATGAAGTCACACATTTCACTGTTTGAGTTTGAAACTATTGTTCTAAAAAACAATAATTATTTAGTAACACTAATATTTCTTGAATAAGTAGTTTGACCATAGTTTGACCACAGTTTGACCAGATTTGACCAAAATTCAAAAAAATGAAATAATTATTTTGTAACACTAATATTCTTGAATAAGTACTTTTACCATAGTTTGGCCAGATTTAACCAGAATTAAAAAAACTGAAATTTGAGCATAATTTTTTTCCTTTTAGAATTTGAGGATTCTAAAAATTTGCAAACAGGCCTACGGCAGTCAAAATCGGATGCCGATTTTCGTGCTGAACATTTGGATATATTATACATTTTTCCCCGACATCGTATGCAAAAGTTATAGCCGTTTTACTTTTACATAACACTAGTCGAATGCCCGTGGGTTGCCACGGGAGATATCAAAAAATAATGATGTAACCAATCAAATCATTGCACTATTCAATGTTTGATGTGCTTACTTTGGAGTATAAGACAATCTGATCGGTTTGGGTATAGCAAATACATTATTTATTTAGGCGTATCATAGAAGTTCTATGATCGCTAAGTTTTATGAATAAGTTTTTTATGATGACTTTCGAAGACTAAAATTGAATCCGAAACTTAAGTGTCAACTCTATTACTTTTACAATTCATTTCCTTGTCCGTGTCACACCATTTTAATTGCGTCGCAGACAAAAGCTTTATTGAAGCAATCTGTCACCTGGTGTAATTGGCAGTGAAGATCATTAGGATTCCATGTACAGTCTAGGTACATCGGCAAAAACCATAAAGATTAGAGGCACGTGCATGCCACAGGAAAGAAAAATTAATGACTAAATTTGGCACTTTATTTGAAACAAAATATCTAGATATTAAATGACGCCAATAAATAGTACTCCCTCCTTTGTAATACTACTTATCTGATTTTCATCTCACAACTTAATAATTATTATCACTTATTGTATGTCTACAAAATTAGTATAAACATATATGAAATAAAATTGTTTTGCAAGAAAAATAAGACAATACCATTTATACATGTCCAATGCATGTACTTTTGTATATAGAAATGACCAAAGTGGCACAAGCAAAGTCAGGGGCATTATATTTCATGGAGGGAGTACCTAAAGCAAAAGTCTGCTTCATGTTTTGCTTAAAGGTATATGTCATCCCCTTGAAACATGAATAATGACTTTTGACCAACAGAACGATATACCAAATCTTTCATATGCTTGGTTACAATTTACACAATATAACAATAACACACCTTCCCTTAAAAAAACAATGACACACCAAGATAGATGGTTTCTCCTTTACAGTAGCAAATATAGGTAGAAGGTAAAGAAGCCTTATATTACAGCGTCATGAATACTTACGCCAGTGTGAAGCTGTCCATCTAATGGCTACACAACTCTTTGATCTGGTTCGCTAAATTGGGAAATCAAGAAGTTGAATTTTCTTTTCAGTTGATCCCAAAATATTTGCACAAATCCATCAGTTAATTAGTGAAACCTGACCCTGATCATCATACCTTGAAGGCTACGAGTAAAGGGAAGTACTTAAGGAATGTTAAAATCCTAATATGAAAGCTTAAGAGCGTAGCAACATATCTACAATAAGTAGCATTGACAGTCTAACATGAAAGCTCAGTAGCATATCATATCTGTTTTGTTGCACTTGTGAAAGATTAGAAAACCGTATTTAAATTATAATGATAAACTCATGTATAACTACATTATGAATGTTGGCACTTATGTAACAGTACTAAGAGTCAAACTCATTCAATATGTTTGAAAAAAATGGAATGAGAAATTTGACACGTGAGATCATAGATGATGAATCTGCAACAAGTCCCCTCTCCATTTTTACGAAGCTCAACAATATGGAATGGAGCAACCTCAAAATCTGCAAAAGATTACTAAACAAATATTAGAATCATTAGTCTAAACGAACATATAAAATGTGTGATAATGTAGCTAGCTGTTTTATCTCTAGGAAATAAAGACTTTTGATGGCATGAGCATATACATAGAGAATGTAATATACATATATCAAGCAAAGAGTGTACGTACTATGATCTTATATTAATATTCCATGATGATATTTTATCATTATCATTAATAAAATAACATGTAGAAAAGTATTCTTTCTCTTGGTCAGACCATGCTATACCCATCAGTACTTCCATTGTTAGTGAATAAGCACTAATCATAACATCAAAGTGTAGGAACAAACTTGTTTTGCTGACTAGAAATAAATTACCTTGTTCTTCTTCCTCACAAAAATCTTCCCCTAGATTTTTCATCTTTATCTGCACAAGTCATTCTTAGAGCTACAGGATGCAAGAGGAAACCGGAGTCAGAGCTAGAGGATACCAAGAGGAAAACTACATGAACACAACGTGTCCTGGGTCCTCTCCTACCACCCTGGCTACTGCTGCCCTGCACTCGTGCCCACGCCGCTCCGCAGATGTCCCAAGCATCGACCACGTGCCCCAGCCGCGCCCTCCCCTAACTCCACGAGCAGCTGGCGGCCGTCACCGTCGCCCTCGGCTGCAATTGCCCTGGCATCAGCTTTTGGGACTCTGAATTTTTGTACGCACAGGCACAGAGGATGTTCCAGATATATGGGTTGATACTTCTGTTGTGGTTTTGCCTATCATTATTACTCTTACACACACATAGCCACATGTGCTTTCAATCTTATGGACACCAACTTGTGTTCTAATTTGACCATGTAGGTGTCCAAACGTGAATAATAATGCAGAAGAAAAATAGGTTGAGGAACAGAGGATTGCGTGCCTGGAGCTTGAAGCGCGAATTTGGGGCGTCCTGGCAGTCGGGGCGAGTGGGGCTAGATCAATGAGTATATCCGCATCGTTGTAGCAGGATGCTAAGAACATCATCCCGCCTGTTCATCCCGATCCCTATCGGCCAAATCGAAGAAGATCGATCCAGATGACGATGGAGATTGCAGTTGGCCGGGACGTCAGACTAGATGAGGGTTGATCACCAGGCAGAGACAGATCATGATTGAGATGCTCTGATTCATCTCCTCATTAATCTGTGTGATGTGTGTTCCAGAGAGAGAGAGAGAGAGAGAGAGAGAGAGAGAGAGATTACCACAACGCAACATGGATAGACATAGAGGAATTAGACCATCGTTGTGCTCTCTTTCTCAGGCCACCGCTACTCCGTCGTTCCCTGGCCACTCATGATCTCTCGAGACATGGGAAGCGGCTGGCGCTGTGCGAGGGCGACGGAGGGTGCCGGTGGACCGTGTATTGGCGGTTGACTCTACCCTGCCGGAGCTCGCAATCTCCATTGGCCACATCAACCGATCCCGTTCGCGAGGCGGAGGAGCAAAGGTGACCGCCCGAAGGAAGGAGGAAACAGGGGTGTGGTGTGGGCGTGTGACTGCAGATGGAGAAGGGGAACCAGCGGCGGAGCAGAGGGAGGCCGTTCGTGAGAGGAAGTGAAAGAGGAGGGGTGGTCATGGGGGTGTTGAGCGGCGCCTTAGGGATCGTGGGAGCGTTTTCTTTTTCTTTTTCTTTTTATCTTACCCGAAAAGTGGGAATCGTAGGGGGTGGGAGGCTGGTTGGTTCTGAACGTGGATTCTTTCCTAGCGATTTTTTAGGTGCGGGATCTCTCGAGGGGAGGAGCGAAGGAGGGGGGATGGAAGGAGGTCGAACCATCACGACGTTCGATTCCCCTTTAATAGTAGAGACTTTTTTGCAAAAACATGTCCAAATTTAAGTTTTTTAATTTTCCTAACTAGTAGATGTTGTAATATAACTACATCTCAAAGGATTTTTTTTAAGTTTTTATCATTTTCGTTTGTTTTTTTCAAAACTGAAATGGCGATACACGGGGGGTAGAGTTTGAGACACGAACCCCTTTAGTACCGATTTGAGACACAAACCGGGACGAAAGGTCTCATTTGAACAGGGACCAATGCATTTAGCCGCTCGAACCGGGACTAATGCTCACATTAGTCCCGGTTCGTAATGCAACTTGGACTAATGTGTATATTGAGCTGTGACCAAAGCCCTATTTTCTAATAGTGTGATGTTATTCTTCAGGGGCGTTAGTCCTCATTTTTTGTCCCTTTTGGTCATTCGATGACAAAGGGGGAGAAATTTGAGTTAGTCTTCAAGCGGGTCTCTATATATATGGGCCTTTTTTTGCTAAGTTACAATTCCCGTTCTTCTAAAGTATTTGTTGGATCGAGTTGTAAACTTAACTCCGATGGTGGTCTGATACTTTTGCTATGTTCTTCTGCATGCTATTTGCTCATATATGTTAATGCACGCATGCTGAATTACATCAGTTATCATATTTCATCATGCATTTCAAATTCTTCATATCATATGTTAAAATGCGTGTATGAATTACAAGATATAGGGGGAGATCTTCATGATTCTACTCTACAATGTGCATTGCTTCTCAAAAGCAAATTCCTCACATATGCACATCTTCAAGGGGAGTTCTTCTATATCTTGCAATAAAATTCCTCAATATCTGTATGTACACTTCATATGTTTATCCCCGTTGAAAACTTAACCTATATTGTCATCAATCACCAAAAAGGGGGAGATTGTAAGTGCATCTAGTGCCCCTTAGTGATTTTGGTGTTTTGAAGACTTATAGGTTAAGGGACTAATGTGTTTGTGAGTGTACACAGGTCTATAAGTCTATGATGAGTTTGTTATTTACAGAGAAAGTTCACCCCTAAAAATGAATGTCTTCAACTGAAGACTTTGAAAGTGAAGAACTTGGTGTGACCATGAAGACTCAATATTCATGAGAGGAATATGAACAGTGAAGACTTTACTGTTCGTAGTTTCGTTTTTCTCTTTTTTGAGTCATAGGAAACACCCTACTATTAAAGTGGGTCGAGGTAAAACTAAGGAAAAGTTTCCAAGTGATGCTCATCTCAAAATCCTACACCTACCAATCCTTTCAAGGAAGCCATTGGAAATCTCATGTAGTTCAGTCAATTTCTTCAGTGACAGAGATGAAGATCTTCTGGTCTCTGAGGAATTTGTTCTGACTGAGGAGTTAGGAATTCACCAGTGTGGATTGCCTACAAGTGAGGAACATGATAGCCCTGAGGAATTTGATAGCTCAAATATCCAACCATTGTTGTGCTATGCGCCAGCTGTCCCCAAGATATCTACCCACCTAACGGTCATATCATTGAAGGGTATTTATGTCCTATCATGTCGGGCTGCTCCCTAGGATATAAATAGCTACCCCCTACAACCACTAGCTGGTTGGCTGCTCCGAGAGAACCTGACACTTGTCATTGAGAGCATCCCATCCTCCGAGGACTTTGAGCGAAAATCATCAAGTGAGGAAAAACCAAACCCAAACACCTACGAACCCAAAGTGATTGAGCATCACTGAAGAGATTTTTCCTGTGTGGAACCGATGCTTGTTACCTTTGAAGACTGTGCATCTTCCAGACGGTTTGGCGTCATGGTCTAGAGCATCCAAGAGGAAATTGTGGATCGCCGAGTGACCGAGTTTGTGAAGGTTTGGAAATCACCTGAAGACTTACCACGAGTGATTGGGCGAGGTCAGTGTGACCTTAGCTCAAGGAGAATACTGTGAGGACTGTGTGTCTGGGACTGTGTGTCCTAAGGTTTAAATACCCAGCCGCTCCAACCAGATGTACAACTGTCACAGCAGTTGGAACTGGTCTACCAAAGCACTGTCCTCACCGAGCTACTGGTTCTATTTCCTCAACCCTTTCATTTCCTCATTACTGTGTTGTTGAATTGATCGTTTATGTTTGAAGACCTTGACTGAAGACTTTCTCAATTTACTAAATCCTATTTCTTTAGTTAGTTTGTCTTCAGCCTGCTTATCCTGTGTTTACGCTACTTGTACTCTGTGCTTGTTTTCATTTCATCATGATGTCTGTGCTACTGTTCTGTTATGATTGCATCTGAGTACTTATTCCGCTGCTTGTAATTCGTGACTTAGGAATTTCTTCACCTTGAAATTCCTCAGTGAAGAATTTGTAAAAATCGCCTATTCACCCCCCTCTAGTAGGTATAACCCACTTTCACAAACGCACCTCCGAGTACATTAAGGGCGTGCATAAATTTCTTGAAGTGGCTGAGGCAATCAAGCAGAATGGTTTTATGTGTTGTCCATGCCCTATCTGTGGGTATACGAAGTCTTAATCTAACTCGAAAACCCTTCACATCCACCTGCTTGAGAAGGGTTTCATGCCACACAATAATGTTTGGACCAAGCACGGAGAAAGAGGGGTTATGATGGAAGACAATAAAGAAGAAGAGGATGATGACAACTATTTTCCCCTGAATACGGTGATGCTGCAAAGGGGGAAACTGAAGATCAAGAGGAACCCAACGATGTGCCCGATGATGATCTTCGCCGGGTCATTGTTGATGCAAAGAGACAATGCCAAAGTGAAAGGGAGAAGTTGAAGTTCGATCGCATGTTAGAGGATCACAAAAAATGGTGGTACCCAAATTGCGAAGATGGCAACACAAAGCTCGGTACCGCACTGGAATTGCTGCAATGGAAGGCACATAATGGTGTAACTGACAAAGGATTTGGGAAGCTACTGAAAATATTGAAGCAGAAGCTTCCAAAGGATAACGAATTTCCCGACTGTACGTACGAAGCGAAGAAGGTTATCCGCCCTCTAGGATTAGAGGTGCAGAAGATACATGCATGCCCTGATGACTTCATCCTCTACCGCGATGCATATGAGGAATTGAACACATGCCCGGTATGTGGTGCATTGCGGTATAAGATCAGACGAGATGACCCTAGTGATGTTGAGGGCGATAGCCCCAGGAAGAGGGTTCCTGCCAAGGTGATGTGGTATGCTCCTATAATACCACGGTTGAAACGTCTGTTCAGAAACAAAGAGCATGCCAAGTTGATGCGATGGCACAAATCGGACCGTTAGAAAGATGGGAAGTTGAGAACACCCGCTGACGGGTTGCAGTGGAGAAAAATCAAGAGAACATGGGGGGACTTTGTAGGTGGTGCAAGGAATGTATGGTTTGGTTTAAGCACAGATGGTATTAATCCTTATGGGGAGAAAAAGCATGATCATAGCACCTGGCCCGTGACTCTGTGTATCTATAACATTCCTCTTTGGCTGTGCATGAAGCGGAAGTTCATTATGATGTCAGTGCTCATCCAAGGCCCTAGGCAACCCGGCAATGACATTGTTGTGTACCTAAGGCCTTTAGTTTTAGAACTTTTATAGCTGTGGAATGGAAAAGGTGTACGTGTGTGGGATGAGCACGACCAGGAGGAATTTGACCTACATGCGTTGTTGTTTGTAACCATCAATGGTTGACCTGCTCCCAGTAACCTTCCAGGAGATACAAACAAGGGATACCATGCATGCACACACTGTTTAGATGACACCGAAAGTATATATTTGGACAAATGCAGGAAGAATGTGTACCTAGGACATCGTCGATTTCTTTCGACCAACCATCAATGTTTAAAGAAAGGCAAGGATTTCAAAGGCGTGGCAGATCACCAGAAGAAGCCCGCCGTCCATACTGGTGATCACATACTTGCTATGGTCAATGATTTAAAAGTAATCTTTCGAAAGGGTCCTGGCGGACTATCTGTTCCGAATAACTCTGAGGGACGCGCACCCATGTGGAAGAAGAAATCTATATTTTGGGACCTACCATATTGGAAAGACCTAGAGGTTCGCTCTGCAATCGACGTGATGCACATGATGAAGAATCTTTGCGTGAACCTGCTAGGCTTCTTGGGCGTGTATGGAAGACAAAAGATACACCGGAGGCACGGGAGTACCAGCAACATGTGCACGAAAAAGAAGACATGCCTCCAAAGCAGTATGAAGGTCCTGCCAGCTACGCTCTTACCAAAGAAGATAAGGAAATCTTCTTTGAATGCCTGCTCAGTATGAAGGTCCTGTCGTGGTTTTGTCACGGTAGATGTCCTAGAGAAAGGACTTAGTCGTGGAGCCATCGCTACGGGTTAACTTAAAGGCGTTAAAGCGGACAAGGGACGCAAGAGAGTTTTTATACTAGTTCGGCCCCTTACGATGAATGTAAAAGCCTACGTCTAGTTGTGATGGAATTGCTGGGGTTTCGATGACCAGGGAGCGAATACGCTTCGCCTGAGTCTCAAGTTATTGTCTGTTGTCCTTAAACCATCGTCGGGTCGTCCCCTTATATACATGGGTTGACGCCCGTCGGTTTGCAGAATCCCGAGGCCGGCTCATAATCGTGTCCGGCTCAGTCTCTGCTACTTCTACCTTACAATACAAGTTTACATATCAATGCCGGTTTATGTCTACAGGCCTTAAACCGGCTTTGGGCCCTGGGCCTCCATAAAGCGTCACCGTCGGGTTAACCCAACCTCTCCTGGCCGGTTTACGCCCAGTGGTAATATCCCCAACATTAGGCCCAGATTGATTTGAACTGGTTCATGTCAATCCTCAATACTTGAGAAATCTTCTTCTTCAATATCTTCACATGATCTTGTAAACCATTGTGACATCATCTTCTAAGATCATGGTAAACCGCCCTGACGTCACCTGTTATTTAAAACTGTGTATAATCCACCTTCATTAATGAGCCCCCGACAATCGAGGCGATAGCTCCGCCTCATATCCAAAATTTAGGCTCCTCGATTTTCGCGCCTGACACTTATCTTTCTGCCCTTATAAATAGGGCCAGGGGGTCTTTCCATTTTTCCCCCTCGTGCCTCTTCGCGTCATCGTCTTCCTCGCGCCGACCGACCCACGAGCTTTGCCGCCGCCGTCGTCCTTCGTCTCTGCTTCGACAAAGGCCGCTGCATCAACCTGATCATATCAGAGAAAAGCGGTGATCCTCCGCTGCTTCCTCCTACACCAGTAAGCCCCTCTTCTTCTCGCCCTAGATCTGCCATCAGGGTTCAATGTTCTTCATAGCTTGAAGATGTTCTTCCTTCGGTAGCACCAATGGCCGGTTAGATCTGAGTATTTTCAGTGCCTTTTGTAGTTTAGACTCCTTTCTTCTTGTTAAGGCACCTTCTTGATATCCAACTCATCTGAACTTCGTGAACCTTTAACACGCTGGAAATTAGGTCAGAATATATTTCATTTTTCCAACGCGCGGTAGATCTGAAATTACCATGGCAAGATGTGAAACTTGTTTCTTCCTTCACTTATACACTTTTAATACCAGATTGGCTGGTTTAACTTCATAGAAAAAATGATGACCCGGTAGATACCATTAGTCCCCTGTTGAACCGCCAATGCATTACACTGTTTCCATTGTCAGACTCCGGTTTACGAATAACCAAATCCGGTTTATCAATATGCTTGTATCCTTATACCGCTGTATAGTTGTCCACTGTAAATCTTAAACCGACAATAATCATGTTTTAGATTTCCATTGCCATGGCCAAGCAAGTCTATGAATGCAATTGGGCTCCTTCTCGAGTAACCGAAGAGCAGTTAAGCAATCTTGTTAAAACGGGCACTTTAGCCAAAAAAGATGTCATTCACTGGAGGATCCCTGGCCCGGAAAATCCTCCTACACCCAAGGACGGAGAGGTAGTCGTATTTGCTGATCATCTAGGACGAGGTTTTAGCCCTCCCGGTTCAAAAAAATTTCAGGATGTACTGGCCAGTTTTCAACTGCGCCCTCAAAACATCGGTCCCAATTCTGTCACCAACATCTGCCACTTCCAAGTCTTTTGTGAGGTTTATCTGCAAGAGGAACCTACAGTCGAACTGTTTAGGGATTTCTTTCACTTAAACCGTCGCACAGAGTTCTCGAATGGACCCAATACGGAACTGGGCGGAATGGCGGTTCAGAAAAGGAAAGAAGTCACCTTCCCTCATCCCAAACTCCACAGTCACCCCAAAGAGTGGAACTAGACTTGGTTTTATTGCATGGATACATCTCCACCTGACGAAAACCCCCTACCGGGTTACCGCCCTGAACGCTTGAGCAACACACATCCCTTTCCTCAGAGGTTGACTGCAAGAGAAAGGGCCAACTATGCTCCTCAATTATCAAAGCTTAGAGCCTTCATGGCAAACGGTTTGACAGGAGTTGATCTTGCTCGTTGTTGGATAAGCTGGAGTATTCTGCCCTTAAGCCGGCACTCTGGTTTGATGTGTGAGTATACGGGGAGTTTGAAGGATGCTCGGCGGCACATTGACATTCAGCTTACCGATGCAGAAGTCACTGAGCTGTAAAAAAGATACTAAACGAATCGGAGGCTGTCTGTGCCCAAACCGGACTACTCCCTTTCTGCACCTTCAACAAACCACCAGCTGTAAGACTCATATAATCTTTTTATCTGAAGTTGCTTCTATCCAAATATTCTCTGAAAGAGTGATTATTTTCTGACAGGGTGATGATCCGTTCTGGAACAAGAAACCATCACAAGACAAACCGGCGAAGCCGCAAGACAAACCGGTCAAGCCAGTTCGTCCAAAGACTAAAGTTATTAAAAAACCTGCCAAGAGAAGGACCACTGCATCCTCCGACCTACCAGCTGATGACGATGTGGGTAATCCAGAACCAGAGGTAGAACTTGACTCTCTTGGTTCATTTTTCGTACACCTCATTGACAATGATTATTATCAGGACGACGCTGAAGGCAGTCATGCTGACGATGTAGAGGTAATCATTCTTTCCTCCGATTCAGATCCTCTACCGACATTGAAAATCCGTCGAGCAAAGCAGAAAGTAAAATTTTCTCACCCCCTTGCTTACTTGGACCCAAACTTTCTTTTGAAGACACAGCAGCATGAAGCTCGCCGCACAACCCGGCACAGCGGCCAGGTAGTTACCTCCGCCGGTTTACCGAACAGTCCGGTTCGGAAACGCCGATCAGAGGTCTCTTATCCCATTGATACTTCATGTCCCAAAGCAGGTTGTTTCCGCCAGCCTCTTAACCCGTCTGATTCAAATTATCAGGGTACTTCTCACTCATCTTCTGGCGAGTCGTCGGCCACAAAACTTCCACCCCTCAAAACGGTGCTTGGGTGAGCTATACACTTGTTGTTATCCTTGATGTTGCTATTTTGATATAATGTACTGATCCTTATGTTTATTTTTCTCAGCGCCAAGCCCAGACCCAGCAAGAAAGCTTGTTTGAATAAACCGGCTGATGAAGACGTGGCTGTTGAACCGGAGAAAACTCCAGATCCTGAAGAGACCAACATTGATGCCATACTGAATGACCCGCCGCCTCAAGATCATGACTTCGTTGCTGAGCAGGCAGAAATTGACACCACAAGCCGTGCTGACCAGCCAACCAGCCCTGTCCGAACTGACAATAAACCGACAAGTCCGGTTAAAAAAACTGACAAACCGCCAACCCCAGTAGCGGCTGCTGATGACAAAGATGATGACATTATGATTACTAGCACTGGCCATACCGGTCCGGGCAATCCTGTCGCTTTGTCAAAGCATACTGCCAAAGATGAGCTCTCTGCAATTGGCAAAGGCAAATGGAATGCTGATTTGTCAAAATATGCCAATCTGAATGCTCAAAACCTTCACTCTGGCTTCCTGAACCGTCTGTACACCAGCCGTGACTATGAAGCATGTTTGGTAAATATGATGAAGGAGCGATATGATGTATCCTTCATAAGTGTTTCCCTCTTATATTTAATTGCAGCTTATCAACTCCAGTAGCCCCCAAGTGACGGTTTAAGATACCAATTTAAACCGGGACTTAGTAACAATTTCATGTTTGCAACAATGCATCTTAACTTCACTGATGTAGCCCCCAAGGGCCGGTTTAACTTTGTAAAGATGAACCGGGACTTTGTAGAAGAATTCCCATATCAGCATTTTATGAGCAAATACACATTAGCCCCCAAGTGCCAAGCTTAATACTTGTATTGTGCTTGGGACTTGTAAAATTTCTGATTAAGAGCAAATATGCATTGGCCCCCAAGTACTAAGGGCATAACTTGTTATGTGCTTGGTACTTCAAATATGTACTGTCAACTCATTATATATCTGTCTCTTTATAGGCTGAGCTGAGCAAAAAGGAATCTCAAATCGCCGATCTGCAAGAAAATACCAAGTCCCAACAGGCCGAAGCTTCCAAGGCAAAAGATGAGCTGACGAGCGCCTTAGCCGCTATGGAAAAGCTAAAGGAGAGCTTCAACAAGGAGTGGGAGGATTGGAACACAGAGAAGTCCGCTTTGCAGAAAAGAGCTAAAGACGCAGAGGCAGCTCTCAAACTGGTGGTAGACGAGCTGACTAGTGTAAAGCGGCAAGTACATGCGATGACTGCTGCTGTGTTTGGTAAGCATCCTTGCTTTATACTTTCAACAGATCTTTCCATGTGTTGCTGGTTTACTGATGTTTATAATGATGTAGGAACTTGTATTAGCCATCTGGGCTCTGACGTACAGAAGTAATTGAAAGCGGCCTATACTCTGATAGAGCAGCTGTATACCGTTGCGCAGGGGATCATCTGCACCGCTTCACACAATAAACCTCCACCAACTTTGATCAAGGACACCTTAGAAAGGCTATCCATGCTACCTGCCCGGGTTGAAGAACTAAAGGAAGCTGTGGCAAGGGCCGGAGCTCTGACCGCTCTAACCCGGGCAAAGGCGTGGGTGCCTGATCTTGATCCGGTGGATGTGGCTAAAGGCTTCCCAAGCTTAAAAGAAGACGGATCAGAATTTGGCCAGGAGGATCTCCGCGCCATAAACCGGGAAGTACGTCCACTGGCTTGTCAATTGGCTGAAGAAGCTGATCTCTCATACTATCAGGCAAGTTATGATGACAAGAACAGACGGGTTGCTGCACCAATTCCGGAAGCGCCAAATCTGATCCCTCCAATCCATAAGCACACTTATGCCCCTGATATTGAACTGTCAACCCTTATAAGCGACGAAGCTGTGTTCCAAGCATTAACTGGGATTGACTGGACAATTGTTGACTTCCAGCCGCTGGGTAGAGATGAAGAAGATGAACCGGTGCAAAATGATCCGCAGCCGTCAGGTCAAGCTGATAAGCAATCATAATCCGGGGGCCGATTTAGTCTTCCACGTGCTGCAATGCTTATTGAGAAACAATTATCCCTTTGGGCACTGAAACGTCTTGTAATATGCTAGTTAAAACACTTTGTCTGTTATGCCTTCGCGCATATTTATCTGCAACTGATGGGTGTTAATCCGACATGCTTTAAGATATGATGTTCATAATCCATAGCTATTTATTCAAGTTGTTCCTATAGATAAGAAGCTTAAAGCGCCCTGGCGGTTTACCACCAGGCGGGTCATGATACCCAAATATATATATGACCATGGTTTCTAACCAAGGTTGTAAAAGATAACCAAATATTGAAATATATGATACCTGGGACCTTTAGGCATGATGTTGGCTGACCAACTTTGTAGTGAGGGCCATAACCCTACTCTGGAGTATAAGTAACTCCCGTTATATGATACCGGTTTACAATAAAACCGTTCCGGGTTGTGATAAACACCATTTTATTCCATACTGGTGACTTTGAGTCAAAACCAGACTGGGCTGATAGTCTCCGGATTATAACTTGATCATGTACTGACAACTTGTAGTTGACAACCTAACCGGGTTGATAAACACCGGTTTGAAAACATCACAAATCTTATCAAAAGAAAAATAAACTTAGCAAAAGGCAAATAAAACCGTTGTAGTCGAGGCTTTTCACGGGCTGCCTGGCCCTAAATTCGACAGCAAAGAATCCCCAAGCAACATTGTGAGTTGTGCTCAGTGGGTGCCTATGTTTGAGCTGTTGTTTTACAACACTCTGTTTGGCCCCAGATTGATGTGGCTTTGAGCCGATCAAGAGGTGTGACTGTGGTTCGGATACGACCAAGCCCCCAAGTGATGTTGTGGCATTGCGCTGATCAAGAGGTGTAGCTATGGTTCGGGTATGACCAAGCCCCCAAGTGATGCTGTGGCATTGCGCCGATCAAGAGGTGTAGCTATGGTTCAGATACGACCAAGCCCCCAAGTAATGCTGTGGCATTGCGCCGATCAAGAGGTGTAGCTATGGTTCGGATATGACCAAGCCCCAAGTGATGCTGTAGAAAGCTTAGAGAAGCTAAATCAAGGGGTAAACCGGACGCCGCTTTGAAAGCTCCATGTAACAACACATGATGTAAGAAAAACAACAGATACCCCGCTTTAGCCGAGGTTCCAGTTTATTATATTGATCATAATATATACATTATCATAATATGTACATAAGTGGAGCCTATAGCTCAAGTATAGTAAGGCCGAAGATGAGCAATATTCCACGGCCGGTTGGTCTCCTCCTCCGATTTACGTGAGTCTTTGCGCTCGCGAACATCGATTAGGTAGCACGACCCGTTGTGTAGATTCTTGCTGACCACAAAGGGTCCTTCCCATGGGGGATAGATTGTGCATATCCTTCTGATCCCGGATGAGCCGAAGCACCAAATCACCTTCTTGAAAGGTTCTGGTTCTAACCCGGCGGCTATGATAACGATGTAGATCTTGCTGATAAATTGCCGAACGGGCTGCCGCCATGTCACGTTCCTCATCTAACAGGTCAAGAGCTTCATACCGTGCCTTCTCGTTGTCAGCTTCAACATATGCCGCTACACGAGGCGAGTCATGACGGATGTCACTAGGAAGAACTGCTTTCGCTCCATAAACCATGAAGAATGGTGTGTATCATGTCGATCTGTTGGGTGTGGTATTGATGCTCCACAACACAGAAGGTAACTCCTCAACCCAACAACCCGGTGTCCGTTGCAAAGGAACCATAAGCCGGGGTTTGATGCCTCTCAAGATCTCTTGATTGGCCCTCTCCGCTTGACCATTAGACTGTGGGTGAGCCACTGATGACACGTCAAGCCGGATGTGCTCACGTTGACAGAACTCATTCATGGCACCTTTTGACCGATTGGTACCATTGTCTGTTATAATGCTGTGTGGAAAGCCGAACCGGAAGATCACCGTTTTGATGAATTGAACCGTCGTGGCTGTGCACACTTACTAACTGGCTCTGCCTCCACCCACTTCGTGAACTTATCAACCGCCACCAAAAGGTGGGTTTTCTTGTCCTTGGACCTCTTGAAAGGCCCAACCATATCCAGCCCCCAAGTTGCAAACGGCCAGGTGATTGGAATCATCCTCAATTCTTGAGCCAGTACATGAGCGCGCCTTGAGAATTTCTGACGGCCATCACATCTTTTGACCAAGTCCTCGGCATCAGCATGAGCTGTCAACCAATAGAAACCGTGACGAAACGCCTTGACCGCCAAAGATTTTGAACCGGCATGGTGACCACAATCTCCTTCGTGGATCTCACGCAAAATTTCACGGCCTTCCTCTGGAGACACACAGCGTTGAAACGCCCCTGTCACACTGCAATGATGTAACTCTCCATTGATAATAGTCATGGACTTGGACCGCCGGATTATCTGCCTGGCCAAAGTTTCATCCTCTGGTAACTTGCCCCGGTTCATATATGCCAGATATGGAACCGTCCAATCCGGGATAACATGAAGAGCTGCCACCAACTGAGCTTCCGGATCAGGAACGGCCAAATCCTCTTCACCAGGGAGCTTGACGGATGGATTATGCAGAACATCCAGGAAGACATTAGGTGGAACCAGTTTATGTTGGGAACCCAGGCGGCTGAAAGCGTTAGCCGCTTCATTCTTCCGCCGGTCCACATGATCCACCTGATAACCTTTAAAGTGACCCGCAACAATATCCACCTCACGATGATATGCTGCCATGAGTGGGTCCTTGGAATCACAAGTGTCGGACACTTGTTGAGCCACCAGTTCCGAGTCACCGAAGCACTTAACTCGGCTTAGGTTCATCTCCTTAGCCATTCGAAGACCATGGAGTAAAGCCTCATAATCAGCTGCATTGTTAGTGCAAGGGAACATTAAATGGAGAACATATCAAACTTATCACCTCGTGGGGAAGTTAATACGACTCCAGCCCCCGAGCCCTCCAATTGCCTAGACCCATCAAAATGAATAGTCCAACAAGTATGATCCGGCTTCTCTTCTGGCGCTTGTAGTTCTGTCCAATCATTGATGAAATCGACAAGTGCCTGAGATTTGATCGTCGTTCGGGGTATGTATTTCAACCCGTGAGGCCCGAGCTCTATAGCCCACTTAGCAATCCGGCCAGTTGCTTCCCTGTTCTGGATTATATCTCCCAACGAAGCAGAGCTGACCACCGTGATGGGATGACCTTGGAAATACTGCTTAAGCTTTCGGCTTGCCATAAAAACCACATACACCAATTTTTGCCAATGCAGGTACCTCTGCTTGGACTCAATAAGTACCTCACTGATATAGTAGACCGGCCGTTGAACCGTATATTCCTTTTCGGCCTCCTTGCGCTCCACCACAATAGCCACACTAACAGCCCGGGCGTTGGCTGCCACATATAGCAACAATGGCTCTTTCTCAACCGGAGCAGCGAGAACCGGCGGATTAGCGAGCTGCCGCTTTATGTCCTCAAATGCTTCATTAGCGGCGTCACTCCAGATGAAGTTATCCGTTTTCTTCAGCATCTGATACAAAGGGATGGCCTTCTCGCCAAGGCGACTGACAAACCGGCTCAATGCGGCAATCCGGCCTGCCAGGCGTTGAACATCATTGATACACTTCGGTTTAGCCAAGGAGGTGATGGCTTTGTTCTTTTCCGGATTAGCTTCAATGCCCCTGTTAGACACCAAAAAGCCCAAGAGCTTGCCTGCAGGTACACCAAAGACACACTTGGACGGATTAAGCATCATTTTATAAACCTGCAGGTTATCAAAGGTTTCCTTCAAGTCATCAATCAATGTCTCCTTCCTCCTTGATTTTACCACAATATCATCCACATAGGCGTGAACATTGCGGCCGATCTGTTTATGAAGACAATTCTGCACACACCATTGATACGTCGCCTGGGCACTCTTGAGCCCAAAGGGCATGGACACATAGCAGAAGGCTCCAAAGGGAGTCATGAAAGCTGTCTTCTCCTGGTCCTTAACTGCCATTTTGATCTGATGATAACTAGAATATGCATCCAAAAAATGTAAACGCTCACAACCCGCCGTAGCATCAATAATTTGATCAATACGGGGGAGGGCAAAAGGATCTGCTACACAAGCTTTGTTGAGATCTGTGTAGTCCACACACATACGCCAAGTGCCGTTCTTTTTAAGGACCAGCACCGGATTAGCCAACCACTCAGGATGGAATACTTCAACGATAAATCCAGCCGCCAAGAGCCTGGCTACTTCTTCTCCATTAGCTTTGCGTCTTTCTTCATTGAACCGGCTGAGAAACTGCTTGACCGATTTATACTTGGGATCAACATTGAGAGTGTGCTCAGCGAGTTCTCTCGGTACACCTGGCATGTCAGAAGGCTTCAATGCAAAGATGTCCCGATTCTCACGGATGAACTCAATGAGCGCGCTTTCCTATTTCGGATCCAAGTTAGCGCTAATGCTAAACTGCTTGGACGAATCGCCAGGCACGAAGTCAACAAGCTTAGTCTCATCAGCCGATTTAAAATTCAGGGCCGGATCATGCACTGTAGTTGGTTTCTTCAACGAAGTAATATCTGCCGGATCAACATTGTCCTTGTAAAACTTCAACTCTTCTGTTGCACAAACCGACTCAGCATAAGCCGCATCACCTTCTTCACACTCCAGAGCAATCTTGCGGCTCCCATGCATGGTTATAGTTCCCTTCTGACCCGGCATCTTGAGCTGCAAATAGACATAACAAGGTCGTGCCATAAACTTAGCATAAGCTGGCCATCCAAATAGGGCATGATACGGGCTTTTGATTTTCACCACTTCAAAGGTCAAAGTTTCTGATCTTGAGTCATGCTCATCTCCAAAATCCACATCCAGAGCTATCTTACCAATAGGATACGCCGATTTACCAGGCACCACACCATGGAACACCGTGTTGGACGGTTTAAGATTTTTGTCTGTTAACCCCATGCGACAGAAAGTTTCATGATAAAGGATATAGATAATACTCTCTCCGTCCATGAGTACCTTGGTGAACTTATAGCCTCCCACCTGGGGTGCCACCACCAATGCCAGATGACCCGGATTATCAATCCGGGGTGGATGATCCTCTCGACTCCACACAATAGGCTGTTCAGACCAGCGTAAGTATCGGGGGACCGCCGGTTGAACGGCATTCACCGCCCTTTTACGAAGCTTCAGATCGTGCCTGTCCAAGCTAATGGTGAAGACATGATACTGTCCGCTATTCAACTACTTCGGGTTGCTCTGGTAACCCGACAACTGCTGCTGCTGATTGCCCTGATGATTATAGCCACCTTGGTTACCCTGATTACTTTGATTGTTATGTCCACCCTGATTACCATGGAAACCTGTACCGGAATTTCCTCCGCCATAACCCGGCCCATGAGAGCCGGGGCCCGAACCGCCTCCTGGTCCATGATCATACCGGAAAGAATCAGTATTTTTGAACTATTGCATGATGTAACAATCTTTCCAGAGCTGCGTGGACGGGTCCTCCTTCGTCCCATGCTTTGGACAGGGCTGGTTCAACAGATAAGACAAACGGTCCGGATTAGGACATGGCCTTCCACCGCGCTGGGGCGGTTTACCCTTACGCCGCTGGCCCTTGTCATGTGTATTAGTATTAGCCACAAAGTCTAAACCGTGGTCCGCCTTACGCTTGCCACCGTTTCCATGACCCATCGGGTTGTGGTGCTGCCCCTTGGCGTTGCCGCTCTTTTTTCCCTTCCCTGTCTTATCATCGTCAGACTCGAGATCCTTGGTACTATCAGAGTTGGCATCCTTCACCAGTGCAGCCATGAGGGTTCCCATGTCATTACAATGACGTTTGAGCCGTCCCAATTTCAACTTCAGGGGTTCAAACCGGCAATTGCCTTCCAATGTTAAAACTGCGGTGTCAGCGTTGATGCGGTCCGATGAATGCAAAATCTCCGAAACCCGGCGCACCCAATGGGTTGTTGACTCTCCTTCCTCCTGGACACAGGCAGCTAAGTCCACAATAGACATGGGCTGCTTGCATGTATCCTTGAAATTCTGAATAAACCGGGCTCTCAACTCGGCCCATGACCTGATAGAATTAGCCGGTAAGCTCTTTAGCCAAGTGCGGGCCGTTCCTTCTAGAATCATGGTGAAGTATTTCGCACATGCCGCATCGTCCACATCCAGCATCTCCATGGCCATCTCATAGCTTTCGACCCATGTTTCGGGGGATAAATCGGCGGTGTAATTCGGCACCTTGCGCGGGCCCTTGAAATCCTTGGGCAGGCGCACATTGCGTAACGCCAGGACGAGACACGACACTCCCAAAGAACTAGAGGTAACTCCTGGTTCTACCGATGTGGTTGGACGAACCGGAGTAAGCTGACGGGCTTCATGCTGCGCCGCTAACTCGGCCTCTCTGCGTGCCCGAGCCCGGTCCACCACCTCCTGAGCATCGCCAGCACCACCCGCCGGGTTATTGCCACGGGGCGGATCACGGTTCCGCGCATTGCTTGACACTGCCGGTTCATCCATACGCCTGCTGTAACTCTGGCTTGGACGGGGAGTGGAATGAATCCGATCGCGACTATATGAATAAGCCTCATGTTGAACCAAGGCTGTCTGAAGAAGCTCCTTAACCCAACGCGTCTCGACCGCCGCCGGAGAATCACCTTCGATCGGGATGGCCGCCAGCCGTGAAGCGGCAGCGACAATTTTGTCCATCGGGTTAGAGTAATGACCCGGTGGTGTGGGGACATGCGGTGTTACAATGTTGTTCTCACGAGGCGGATCCACCAAATGTGGCTGAACTGGCGCCCCTGCTCCAGGTGCCTCCGCCCGGTTTACCACCGGCGGATTACTGGTCCCTGCTCCTGGGGTGTTAAAGAGATTTCTAGCGTCATAAACCGGCGGCAGGCGAGATCGGTGCCTCCTCTTCAGGACTTCGTTCGACGAACTCTGGTCCAGCATAATCCAGTAAGCTTGTGCATCCAAAGCGGCCTGCTCCGCGACTATCCTGGTATCCTCAGCTGCTAAGTCGGCTTTGGCCTGGGTGATCTGATCTTTCACCTTCACGATTTCCGCATTGTGTGCATCCTGAGAGGCCGGGTTAACCTCCGCCATCAGCGTTGCCAATGCGTCAAACAAATAAGATAGAACCTGAGCTGGCAGTCGGACAGGGCCGCCTGCCCCGGCCGCTGTTGCCGCTGCCGATCCGGAAACCATCGCCGCTACAGTCGAAGAGTGGAGCGCCGGTTGCATACCGGCCATGAAGATTGCAACCCGGTTTGGCAGATCAAAGGGGTCCGGAATACTGTCGCCATCGGAACAGCCCCTAATCCGGCCATCTTATAACTGATATAACGACTCGGTCTCTCCGGTCGATGACTCGTCGCCGGAATAAACGACGGTGTCACCACCAGATTTCGATCTATCCTCAGATTCCCCTCCATGGATAGCTCCCACGAAGGCACGCTTCATGATAGGCTTGACCCGGGCAGATCTCGCACGCTGAGCCGTTTCGACGAGGTCGGTGTAGATGTCTGGCTCAGGGCCCGGTTCGCCGATCTTGCCAATGAAAACGTGTATGCCACCAAAGGGGACCCGGTACCCGTACTCGATTGAGCCAGCCTCGGGGCCCCAGCCTGCATCATCGATGTAGAGCTTGCCGCGACGACTCTTGGTCATCCGACCCAATGCGTAACCCTTGAGTCCTTCGAAGTTGCCCTCCAAGAACTTGAAACCATCGTGCGATGGCCCCACGGTGGGCGCCAACTGTCGTGGTTTTGTCACGACAGATATCCTAGAGAAAGGACTTAAAGGGGTTAAAGTGGACAAGGGACGCAAGAGAGTTTTTATACTAGTTCGGCCCCTTACGATGAAGGTAAAAGCCTACGTCTAGTTGTGATGGAATTGCTGGGGTTTCGATGACCAGGGAGCGAATACGCTTTGCCTGAGTAGCGAGTTGTTGTCTGTTGTCCTTGAACCGCCGCCGGGTCGTCCCCTTATATACATGGGTTGATGCCCGTCGGTTTACAGAATCCCGAGGCCGTCTCATAATCGTGTCCGTCTCGGTCTCTGCTACTTCTACGTTACAATACAAGTTTACATATCAATGCCGGTTTATGTCTACAGGCCTTAAACCGTCTTTGGGCCCTGGGCCTCCATAAAGCATCACCGTCTGTCTTCATGGACTTCAGATACAGATGAACTACTTATGGGGTTAACCCGGCCTCTCCTGGCCGGTTTACGACCAGTGGTAATATCCCCAACAGGTCCCTTCTGGCTTCTTGTCGAATATAAAGGGAATAATAAATATGGCAGAGAAAAAGTTCCAGAACCTAAAGTCGCATGACTGCCACGTGATTATGACGCAACTCACTAGTAGAAAAAGGGTCAAATGTGAGACACGTTAGTGTCGGTTTGCATTTGAGCTGGCACTAATGTGTCCATTAGTGCCAGTTCAAACGGCTAGGCGGGAGGAGATATTTAGTACCGGTTCAGTGCGAACCTTTAGTACCGGTTCATGCACGAACTGGTACTAAGGAGGCTAGGGCTCGGCCAGCCCCTTTAGTACCGCTTCGTGGCATGAACCGGTAGTAAAGAGGTTGTGGCAGGCTGTTTTTAGTCCCACCTCGCTCCCCTAGCAAGATTTTTACCACCTTAATATGTTACTTCTCAAACTATCACAAGCACTTGGTCTTCATTGAACTCTATGTGTAGAATTTGTGGTCGCAATATAAGTCTTCACCTGTTTCTAAACCGTTGAGGACTCATATTGACAATTCAGATTGTACACAAAAAGATCATTGATAATCAATGTATTTTTTATGTATATTTTTACATGTTTACGCCCTCACTCTCTCCACTTACTCGGTCTCCCCCTCAATCCCCCGCGCCGGTCCTCCCCCGCCGGCCGCCCCTCACTCTCTCCACTCACTGCAAAACTGGACACACTTCGTGTACAAACTGGACAATCTCTTCCGGAGTATCAGGGTTTCGGTTTCGGACGAGAACTCATCTGTTACACGGGCACTTCAATGTTTTTTAAGCTTATTTGAACTCCAGACTTTTTTTGTGTTTAGTATGCAGCATTCAAAGCGACGTCATCAATTTCCAACACGTTCTGACATCATTTGCTATTTTTCAGTCATTTACCGATTTGTTTAGAGAGCTAAATGACCGTGAAATTGAAAATCACTACAAAATGAACTCTGAAAATGTTGGAACTTGGCATGGTATCATCATTTCACCCGCATAGCATGTGCGAAAGAGTAGAGAGGGTCACGGCAAAAACTAGACGCACTTTGTGTACAAACTGGACAATCCCTTTCAGAGTATCAGGGTTTCGGACGAGAACTCGTCTGTTACACGAGCACTTCAATGTTTTTTAAACTTATTTGAACTCCAGACTTTTTTTGCGTTCAGTATGCAGCATTCAAAGTGACATCATCAATTTCCAACACGTTCTGACATCATTTCCTGTTTCCAGTCATTTACCGATTTGTATAGAGTGCTAAATGACCGTGAAATTGAAAATCAATACAAAATGAACTCTGAAAATGTTGGAACTTGGCATGGTATCATCATTTCACCCGCATAGCATGTGCGAAAGAGTAGAGAGGGTCACCGCAAAAACTGGACGCACTTCGTGTACAAACTGGACAATCTCTTTTTGAGTATCAGGGTTTCGGACGAGAACTCATCTGTTACATGGGCACTTCAATGTTTTTTAAACTTATTTGAACTCCAGACTTTTTTTGCGTTTAGTATGCAGCATTCAAAGCGACGTCATCAATTTCCAACATGTTCTGACATCATTTGCTGTTTTTCAGTCATTTACCGATTTGTTTAGAGAGCTAAATGACCGTGAAATTGAAAATCACTACAAAATGAACTCTGAAAATTTTAGAACTTGGCATGGTATCATCATTTCACCCGCAAAGGATGTGGGAAAGAGTAGAGAGGGTCACGGCAAAAACAGGATGCACTTCGTGTACAAACTGGACAATCTCTTTCGGAGTACTAGGGTTTCGGACGAGAACTCATCTGTTACACGAGCACTTCAATGTTTTTTAAACTTATTTGAAATCCAAACTTTTTTCGCATTCAGTATGGAGCATTCAAAGTGACGTCATCAATTTCCAACACGTTCTGACATCATTTGCTGTTTTTCAGTCATTTACCGATTTGTTTAGAGAGCTAAATGACCGTGAAATTGAAAATCACTACAAAATGAACTCTGAAAATGTTGGAACTTGGCATGGTATCATCATTTCACCCGCATAGCATGTGCTAAAGAGTAGAGAGGGCCACAGAAAAAACTGGACGCACTTCGTGTACAAACCGGACAATCCCTTTCAGAGTATCAGGGTTTCGGACAAGAACTCGTCTGTTACACGAGCACTTCAATGTTTTTTAAACTTATTTGAACTCCAGACTTTTTTTGCGTTCAGTATGCAGCATTCAAAGCGACATCATCAATTTCCAACACGTTCTGACATCATTTCCTGTTTCCAGTCATTTACCGATTTGTATAGAGTGCTAAATGACCGTGAAATTGAAAATCAATACAAAATGAACTCTGAAAATGTTGGAACTTGGCATGCTATCATCATTTCACCCGCATAGCATGTGCGAAAGAGTAGAGAGGGTCACCGCAAAAACTGGACGCACTTCGTGTACAAACTGGACAATCTCTTTCTGAGTATCAGGGTTTCGGACGAGAACTCATCTGTTACACGGGCACTTCAATGTTTTTTAAACTTATTTGAACTCCAGACTTTTTTTGCGTTTAGTATGCAGCATTCAAAGCGACTTCATCAATTTCCAACATGTTCTGACATCATTTGCTGTTTTTCAGTCATTTACCGATTTGTTTAGAGAGCTAAATGACCGTGAAATTGAAAATCACTACAAAATGAACTCTGAAAATTTTAGAACTTGGCATGGTATCATCATTTCACCCGCATAGGATGTGCGAAAGAGTAGAGAGGGTCACCGCAAAAACTGGACGCACGTCGTGTACAAACTGGACAATCTCTTTCGGAGTACTAGGGTTTCGGACGAGAACTCATCTGTTGCACGAGCACTTCAATGTTTTTTAAACTTATTTGAAATCCAAAAAAAATTCGCATTCAGTATGGAGCATTCAAAGCGACATCATCAATTTCCAACATGTTCTGACATCATTTCTTGTTTTTCAGTCATTTACCGATTTGTTTAGAGAGCTAAATGACCGTGAAATTGAAAATCACTACAAAATGAACTCTGAAAATGTTGGAACTTGGCATGGTATCATCATTTCACCCGCATAGCATGTGCTAAAGAGTAGAGAGGGCCACAGAAAAAACTGGACGCACTTCGTGTACAAACCGGACAATCCCTTTCAGAGTATCAGGGTTTCGGACGAGAACTCGTCTGTTACACGAGCACTTCAATGTTTTTTAAACTTATTTGAAATCCAAACTTTTTTCGCATTCAGTATGGAGCATTCAAAGTGACGTCATCAATTTCCAACACGTTCTGACATCATTTGCTGTTTTTCAGTCATTTACCGATTTGTTTAGAGAGCTAAATGACCGTGAAATTGAAAATCACTACAAAATGAACTCTGAAAATGTTGGAACTTGGCATGGTATCATCATTTCACCCGCATAGCATGTGCTAAAGAGTAGAGAGGGCCACAGAAAAAACTGGACGCACTTCGTGTACAAACCGGACAATCCCTTTCAGAGTATCAGGGTTTCGGACAAGAACTCGTCTGTTACACGAGCACTTCAATGTTTTTTAAACTTATTTGAACTCCAGACTTTTTTTGCGTTCAGTATGCAGCATTCAAAGCGACATCATCAATTTCCAACACGTTCTGACATCATTTCCTGTTTCCAGTCATTTACCGATTTGTATAGAGTGCTAAATGACCGTGAAATTGAAAATCAATACAAAATGAACTCTGAAAATGTTGGAACTTGGCATGCTATCATCATTTCACCCGCATAGCATGTGCGAAAGAGTAGAGAGGGTCACCGCAAAAACTGGACGCACTTCGTGTACAAACTGGACAATCTCTTTCTGAGTATCAGGGTTTCGGACGAGAACTCATCTGTTACACGGGCACTTCAATGTTTTTTAAACTTATTTGAACTCCAGACTTTTTTTGCGTTTAGTATGCAGCATTCAAAGCGACTTCATCAATTTCCAACATGTTCTGACATCATTTGCTGTTTTTCAGTCATTTACCGATTTGTTTAGAGAGCTAAATGACCGTGAAATTGAAAATCACTACAAAATGAACTCTGAAAATTTTAGAACTTGGCATGGTATCATCATTTCACCCGCATAGGATGTGCGAAAGAGTAGAGAGGGTCACCGCAAAAACTGGACGCACGTCGTGTACAAACTGGACAATCTCTTTCGGAGTACTAGGGTTTCGGACGAGAACTCATCTGTTGCACGAGCACTTCAATGTTTTTTAAACTTATTTGAAATCCAAAAAAAATTCGCATTCAGTATGGAGCATTCAAAGCGACATCATCAATTTCCAACATGTTCTGACATCATTTCTTGTTTTTCAGTCATTTACCGATTTGTTTAGAGAGCTAAATGACCGTGAAATTGAAAATCACTACAAAATGAACTCTGAAAATGTTGGAACTTGGCATGGTATCATCATTTCACCCGCATAGCATGTGCTAAAGAGTAGAGAGGGCCACAGAAAAAACTGGACGCACTTCGTGTACAAACCGGACAATCCCTTTCAGAGTATCAGGGTTTCGGACGAGAACTCGTCTGTTACACGAGCACTTCAATGTTTTTTAAACTTATTTGAACTCCAGACTTTTTTTGCATTCAGTATGCAGCATTCAAAGCGACATCATCAATTTCCAACACGTTCTGACATCATTTCCTGTTTTCAGTCATTTACCGATTTGTATAGAGAGCTAAATGACCGTGAAATTGAAAATCACTACAAAATGAACTCTGAAAATGTTGGAACTTGGCATGGTATCATCATTTCACCCGCATAGCATGTGCTAAAGAGTAGAGAGGGCCACAGAAAAAACTGGACGCACTTCGTGTACAAACCGGACAATCCCTTTCAGAGTATCAGGGTTTCGGACGAGAACTCGTCTGTTACACGAGCACTTCAATGTTTTTTAAACTTATTTGAAATCCAAACTTTTTTCGCATTCAGTATGGAGCATTCAAAGTGACGTCATCAATTTCCAACACGTTCTGACATCATTTGCTGTTTTTCAGTCATTTACCGATTTGTTTAGAGAGCTAAATGACCGTGAAATTGAAAATCACTACAAAATGAACTCTGAAAATGTTGGAACTTGGCATGGTATCATCATTTCACCCGCATAGCATGTGCTAAAGAGTAGAGAGGGCCACAGAAAAAACTGGACGCACTTCGTGTACAAACCGGACAATCCCTTTCAGAGTATCAGGGTTTCGGACAAGAACTCGTCTGTTACACGAGCACTTCAATGTTTTTTAAACTTATTTGAACTCCAGACTTTTTTTGCGTTCAGTATGCAGCATTCAAAGCGACATCATCAATTTCCAACACGTTCTGACATCATTTCCTGTTTCCAGTCATTTACCGATTTGTATAGAGTGCTAAATGACCGTGAAATTGAAAATCAATACAAAATGAACTCTGAAAATGTTGGAACTTGGCATGCTATCATCATTTCACCCGCATAGCATGTGCGAAAGAGTAGAGAGGGTCACCGCAAAAACTGGACGCACTTCGTGTACAAACTGGACAATCTCTTTCTGAGTATCAGGGTTTCGGACGAGAACTCATCTGTTACACGGGCACTTCAATGTTTTTTAAACTTATTTGAACTCCAGACTTTTTTTGCGTTTAGTATGCAGCATTCAAAGCGACTTCATCAATTTCCAACATGTTCTGACATCATTTGCTGTTTTTCAGTCATTTACCGATTTGTTTAGAGAGCTAAATGACCGTGAAATTGAAAATCACTACAAAATGAACTCTGAAAATTTTAGAACTTGGCATGGTATCATCATTTCACCCGCATAGGATGTGCGAAAGAGTAGAGAGGGTCACCGCAAAAACTGGACGCACGTCGTGTACAAACTGGACAATCTCTTTCGGAGTACTAGGGTTTCGGACGAGAACTCATCTGTTGCACGAGCACTTCAATGTTTTTTAAACTTATTTGAAATCCAAAAAAAATTCGCATTCAGTATGGAGCATTCAAAGCGACATCATCAATTTCCAACATGTTCTGACATCATTTCTTGTTTTTCAGTCATTTACCGATTTGTTTAGAGAGCTAAATGACCGTGAAATTGAAAATCACTACAAAATGAACTCTGAAAATGTTGGAACTTGGCATGGTATCATCATTTCACCCGCATAGCATGTGCTAAAGAGTAGAGAGGGCCACAGAAAAAACTGGACGCACTTCGTGTACAAACCGGACAATCCCTTTCAGAGTATCAGGGTTTCGGACGAGAACTCGTCTGTTACACGAGCACTTCAATGTTTTTTAAACTTATTTGAAATCCAAACTTTTTTCGCATTCAGTATGGAGCATTCAAAGTGACGTCATCAATTTCCAACACGTTCTGACATCATTTGCTGTTTTTCAGTCATTTACCGATTTGTTTAGAGAGCTAAATGACCGTGAAATTGAAAATCACTACAAAATGAACTCTGAAAATGTTGGAACTTGGCATGGTATCATCATTTCACCCGCATAGCATGTGCTAAAGAGTAGAGAGGGCCACAGAAAAAACTGGACGCACTTCGTGTACAAACCGGACAATCCCTTTCAGAGTATCAGGGTTTCGGACAAGAACTCGTCTGTTACACGAGCACTTCAATGTTTTTTAAACTTATTTGAACTCCAGACTTTTTTTGCGTTCAGTATGCAGCATTCAAAGCGACATCATCAATTTCCAACACGTTCTGACATCATTTCCTGTTTCCAGTCATTTACCGATTTGTATAGAGTGCTAAATGACCGTGAAATTGAAAATCAATACAAAATGAACTCTGAAAATGTTGGAACTTGGCATGCTATCATCATTTCACCCGCATAGCATGTGCGAAAGAGTAGAGAGGGTCACCGCAAAAACTGGACGCACTTCGTGTACAAACTGGACAATCTCTTTCTGAGTATCAGGGTTTCGGACGAGAACTCATCTGTTACACGGGCACTTCAATGTTTTTTAAACTTATTTGAACTCCAGACTTTTTTTGCGTTTAGTATGCAGCATTCAAAGCGACTTCATCAATTTCCAACATGTTCTGACATCATTTGCTGTTTTTCAGTCATTTACCGATTTGTTTAGAGAGCTAAATGACCGTGAAATTGAAAATCACTACAAAATGAACTCTGAAAATTTTAGAACTTGGCATGGTATCATCATTTCACCCGCATAGGATGTGCGAAAGAGTAGAGAGGGTCACCGCAAAAACTGGACGCACGTCGTGTACAAACTGGACAATCTCTTTCGGAGTACTAGGGTTTCGGACGAGAACTCATCTGTTGCACGAGCACTTCAATGTTTTTTAAACTTATTTGAAATCCAAAAAAAATTCGCATTCAGTATGGAGCATTCAAAGCGACATCATCAATTTCCAACATGTTCTGACATCATTTCTTGTTTTTCAGTCATTTACCGATTTGTTTAGAGAGCTAAATGACCGTGAAATTGAAAATCACTACAAAATGAACTCTGAAAATGTTGGAACTTGGCATGGTATCATCATTTCACCCGCATAGCATGTGCTAAAGAGTAGAGAGGGCCACAGAAAAAACTGGACGCACTTCGTGTACAAACCGGACAATCCCTTTCAGAGTATCAGGGTTTCGGACGAGAACTCGTCTGTTACACGAGCACTTCAATGTTTTTTAAACTTATTTGAACTCCAGACTTTTTTTGCATTCAGTATGCAGCATTCAAAGCGACATCATCAATTTCCAACACGTTCTGACATCATTTCCTGTTTTCAGTCATTTACCGATTTGTATAGAGAGCTAAATGACCGTGAAATTGAAAATCACTACAAAATGAACTCTGAAAATGTTGGAACTTCGCATGGTATCATCATTTCACCCGCATAGCATGTGCGGAAGAGTAGAGAGGGGCACGGCAAAAACTGGACGCACTTCGTGTACAAACTAACAATCTCTTTCTGAGTATCAGGGTTTCGGACGAGAACTCGTCTGTTACACGGGCACTTCAATGTTTTTTAAACTTATTTGAACTCCAGACTTTTTTGCATTTAGTATGCAGCATTCAAAGCGACGTCATCAATTTCCAACATGTTCTGACATCATTTGCTGTTTTTCAGTCATTTACCGATTTGTTTAGAGAGCTAAATGACCGTGAAATTGAAAATCACTACAAAATCAACTCTGAAAATGTTGGAACTTGGCATGGTATCATCATTTCACCCGCATAGGATGTGCGAAAGAGTAGAGAGGGTCACGGCAAAAACTGGACGCACTTCGTGTACAAACTGGACAATCTCTTTCGGAGTACCAGGGTTTCGGACGAGAACTCATCTGTTACACGAGCACTTCACTGTTTTTTAAACTTATTTGAACTCCAGACTTTTTTCGCGTTCAGTATGCGGCATTCAAAGCGACGTTATCAATTTCCAACACGTTCTGACATCATTTCCTGTTTTTCAGTCATTTACCGATTTGTTCAGAGAGCTAAATGACCATGAAATTGAAAATCACTACAAAATGAACTCTGAAAATGTTGGAACTTGGCATGGTATCATCATTTCACCCGCATAGCATGTGCGAAAGAGTAGATAGGGTCACGGCAAAAACTGGACGCACTTCGTGTACAGACTTGACAATCTCTTTCGGAGTATCAGGGATTCGGACAAGAACTCATCTGTTACACGGGCACTTCAATGTTTTTTAAACTTATTTGAACTCCAGACTTTTTTGCGTGTAGTATGCAGTATTCGAAGCGACGTCATCAATTTCCAACACGTTCTGACATCATTTGCTGTTTTTCAGTCATTTACCGATTTTTTTAGAGAGCTAAATGACCGTGAAATTGAAAATCACTACAAAATGAACTCTGAGATTGTTGGAACTTGGCATGGTATCATCATTTCACCCGCATAGCATGTGCGAAAGAGTAGAAGGGGTCACGGCAAAAACTGGACGCACTTCGTGTACAAACTGGATAATCTCTTTCGTAGTATGAGGGTTTCGGACGAGAACTCATCTGTTACACGGGCACTTCAGTGATTTTTAAACTTATTTGAACTCCAGCCTTTTTGCATTCAGTTTGCAGCATTCAAAGCGACGTCATCAATTTCCAACACGTTCTGACATCATTTGCTATTTTTCAGTCATTTACCAATTTGTTTAGAGAGCTAAAGCAAAAATATTCACAAAGAAACTAAATACAGCAAAAAAAACTACTCAGAAAGAAATACAAGAAAATAAATAAAGTAGAAAAGAAAAAACTATATAAAAATTACTCAAAAATAAATAGAACAAAATAAATAATGCAGAAAAGAAAAAAAAACTATATAAAAATTTGTTGGGGCGCTGCCCAGTGGGCCTGCCAGACCTAGGGTGTGCAAATTTAGGCCCAGAAGGGCCAGCAGGCTCACAGGGCAGCGCGCCATAGTTAGGCCCAGAAGCCTGCTATATAGAGGAGTTCGAAGTAGCAGCCGCGGCTGGGTTTATAAACCAGTGCGGCTGTCCTTCGCTCGGCGAGGTGGGACTAAACATTGTGCACCGCGGGTGGCAGCGCACAACAATTAGTACCGGTTGGTGGCTCCAACCGGTAGTAATGGGTTGGCCTTTGGTACCGGTTGGAGTCATGAACCGGTACCAAAGGGGGCCGTTTCCCGCCACTTGACCTTGCCAAAATTGGCCTTTAGTACCGATTGGTGGCTCCAATTGGTACTAAAGGCCCCTCTTATATATATGGCACTGACGAAAAATTCAGTTTCATCAACCACCACTTCTTCTCCAACTTCTTCGCGCGACATCGCCGCCGCCGCCGCACCGTCGCCCATCGCGCGCCACCCTCGTCGGCCCCGCCGCCCTCGCCGCCCCTGCCGCGCGCCGTCGCCCCCGCCGCCCATCGTCACCGTCCCCGTCGTCGCCATCTTGCGCCGCCGCCCGTCGTCTCCGTCTCGCGCCGCCGCCCATACTACGTCGCCGTCTCGATCGCGCTATCGCCCCCGGCCCACCGCCCGTCGTCGCGCCATCCCCGTCGCGTCGCCGTCTCGTGCAGCCGCCCGTACGCCACCGCCCCCCGCTCGTACACACACACACATACACAAACACAGAGAGAGAGAGACACACACACACACACATTTTTTTTACTTATTTTCTGTTTTCTATTGTTTAGATTAATGTTAGATGAATTACGTAGATAAGAATGTTAGAATGTTAATGTTAGATGAATTAGATAGAAAAGTTGTTAATATTAAAGTCAATTGTTAGATGAATTAGCTAGGTATTAATTAGGTATATATATGAGATTTGAACTAGTTGAATTAATATAACTAGTTTATTTTTAGTATGAAAATTAATAGAACTAGTTTATTTTTAGTAAGAAAATTTAGGTATATGAGATTATTTGAACTAGTTGAATTAATATAACTAGTTTATTTTTAGTAAATGCTTAGTTGAAATAGTTGAATTACTAGAACTAGTTTATTTTTAGTAAGAAAATTTAGGTATATGAGATTTGATGATCTAATTAAAATATTACTATATATAGCTACTTTATATATTTTAGTAAGAAAATTAATAGAACTAGTTTATTTTTAGTAAATTCTTAGTTGAATTAATAGAACTAGTTTATTTTTAGTAAGAAAATTTAGGTATCTGAGATTTGATGATCTAATTAAAATATTACTATATAGAACTAGCTACTTTATTTTAGTAAGAAAAATAATAGAACAAGTTTATTTTTAGTAAATGCTTAGTTGAATTAATAGAACTAGTTTAATTAATAGAAGTAGCTGAATTAGTTGAATTAATAGAACTAGTAAGTGTTTAATGTTTCACCTATATGAACATAGGAAATGTCGTCTGACGACGAAAAAGATTTCATTATGTGCGAATACTATGCAGACCAGCACGGCCTGTGCGACAGAAATTTCCTTGTTGATGATAGGCGATTCAGCATCAAGCTGCATGAGACCTTCGAAGTGGATACAGTAAGTCACAACGATAAGTCTTTTTTCGTAATTAAGCATGACTTATATATGCTTCATTTGCTTCAACTTATAATTTTAATTTTTCACTATTCTACTAGCGCATCCCCTGCCATGCAAGAATTTTTGTCTGTGATAAGATAGGTTTCAGTGCTATGGAAACTATGGAGGTAAAGAGAGTTTACCTGAAGACCGAGCATGGTTATACTTTCAACGTCAAATTATACAATGCAGACATGTACATCTATTTTGAATGCAAAACTTGGCAAGCACTATGCAAGGCTTATGCATCTGAGCCTGATATGGTTATCACCTTTCATATTCGTCCGGAAGATGATATTGAAGGTAAGAGAGACATCTGGGTCGATGTGCAGATGCCTCCAGTTCTACCATTATGTGAGTTTCTCAACCATATTTATGTCTTTGATATTGTTTATTCAAAAATAGTTGACAACTAATTTCTATTGACAGCTTATTTCATTCAAGCAAACATGTTCGGCGCTTGGTAGACAGGACCTACTACTGTATCGGAGCTGAACTAAACTGCGAGGAGATAAGTCATTATGTTTCATGGCTTGAGGATCTTCATACTGTCAAGACAAATTTTCTTCCTGCACTTAGAAATGTTAGTACTCAAAATGTGCGACCAATAGTGATCGTATTGAACTACGGTCACATCTATTTAGGAAAGATGGTAAGATTTTTACTATTTGTCCTCAGTGCATCTTTTGCATACATTATTTTTTTGCTAAACTTTCATTGCTAAGTATATTAATTACTATACGATGTTCTTCGACAGGGACTCCCGATGACAGTTGTACCTCAGTGGATCGAGACTAATGGTCGCATGTCAATGGTTAGCATACGACCAAGATATCCTACATTGCATATGAGTGCATTCAGGATTTCTAAAAGCGATGAATGCTTAATAGTGAAAGATTGGACCAAAATTGTTAACGATCCCAGAGAAGTACTAGGGGGCAGCAATGAGAAGCGCACCCCATGATTAGGAGACAAGTTCATCTACATGCTCCAGTATGATGAATCAGGAGAGCTATACATGCTCTATGCTATTTTACCTGAGAGAGAGCAGCAGGAGTGATTTAGCTACTTCATGCTCTTAGTACTTGTCCTCTCATGTCCGTGTTCTTTGTCCTGAACTTAATCTCAAAGAGTGATTTGCTTTTGTGTTGTTATGAACGCTTATAATATCATGACCATGTTGAACTCGATGATATCTTTGCTTCTGGTACAAGTGAATGTTTCTTCTTTAAGCTAGTGTTGGTGGTGATTAGATAGCGGTAATGACTATGATGATTAAATAGTGGTAATGACGACTATGATGATTTTTAGCTAGCTAGTATACTGTTGTTGATGATATGATGCAAGAGTTTTCATATTAATATGATGATGATGATGAGTTATTATATCATTTATGAAAGAAACCGCAGATTAGTTTCAGCTGGATGGATCCTAGCTAAGTGATCAAGTATATGCCATATCCTTATTATACTTGATCACTTAATTAGGTGATTAAGTATAATATGGATATGGCATATACTTGATCACTTAGCTAGGATCCACATGCATCCAGTCGAAACTAATCTGCGGTACTTTCACCTAATGATTCAACAACTCATTATAATGTAAAACAATCACAAAATTAAATTGAAAACACAAAATTAAAGGAAAAATAAAAAATAAAACCAAAACACCCCGAAACATTTAGTACCGGTTGGTGTTACCAACCGGTACTAATGTCCCACACGCACCTGGGCCTGGCTTGTGCCACGTGGTGGCACTTTAGCGCCGGTTCGTGATGAACCGGTACTAAGGGGGGGACCTTTAGTCCCCACTCTTTAGTACCGATTATGGAACCGGCACTAAAGGCCCTTACGAACCGGCGCTAATGCCCGGTTCTGCACTAGTGACTGCTTCCGGTTGCATTGAGGAGACTTCTACCGAAAAATGTTGGATTAGCCATTGTGAAGCTATGTGCATTCCTCAATGCAATCTCTTAGAAGGTAATTGATCCAGAAATCCTACCAAGGTTAAGGAGTGATTTGGTGCAATGTCTTGTCAGTTTCTAGCTGTTGTTCCCACCGTCCTTCTTCAATATCATGACGCACGTCCTAGTTCATTTAGTCAACGAGATTGCCATTCCGGCCCCTGTATTTCTACAGAATATGTTCCCCTTTGAGAGGTTCATGGGAGTCTTAAAGAAATATGTTCGTAACCATGCTAGGCCAGAAGGAAGCATCTCCACGGGCCATCAAACAGAGGAGGTCATTGGGTTTTGTGTTGACTTCATTCCTGACCTTTAGAAGATTGGTCTCCTTTAATAGAGGTATGACAGTACAAAAAAATACACTTGCGTGATGATACGTGTTTGTCAGAGTAGGTCACGTTTTTTGTCCTGCATGTACATCCATGACGAGTTTATGACAAAATGAAGATAGTTATACCTGTGTTGTCGTAGAAGTGTTCCTTGACATTACCAAAATTATCATCACGGAAGTATCCACTTCCATGACGATAGATCGCGCGTAATATAATTTCTTTCGTCAAGGGTAACTGACACATGGCATCCATCGTAACGGGTCGCCGTTAAGCTATATTGGGTTCCAGTTTCGATCCGATAAACCGTTAACAGCCCGGACAAATGGGGATTTTCCATGTGTAAAATTCTCAATGGCCAGAGGAACCACGTGTCGGCTCACCGTTGGGACAGATGTCATCCACTCATTGGACCGAAGGCGCCTATGAAACATCGACACGTGGCAGGGCCCAACAGAGGCCCATTCCGGTGAAAAGGCCGGCCCGTTTGACTTGGTCAAAGTAGCGGGGCGGCCCACGGAAAGCCTGTTAACGGCCTGTGCGCATGTAGCCCATGTACGACCCGCTAAGTCACGGCATGTTACAGCTTATCCAAATTAGGCCCAGTAGCGTCATCTGGGCCGTCCAGTATGATTCCAGCCCGTTGTAACTTC
The DNA here is from genome assembly GCF_002575655.3 of Aegilops tauschii subsp. strangulata. Taxonomy (NCBI): domain Eukaryota; kingdom Viridiplantae; phylum Streptophyta; class Magnoliopsida; order Poales; family Poaceae; genus Aegilops; species Aegilops tauschii. The sequence goes on from NC_053041.3 coordinate 111,315,229, forward strand.
CTGCCCATGTATGGCCCATGGCGTCTTTCGGCCCATATGAGGCCCTTTTTAACTCTTGGCCCATTAACGACCCGTGGTGAAACTTGCTCGTAATGAACAATGTATCACTTTATACCCATTAACGGCCCATTAGTCTGTCGGCCGTTTCCAGCCCGTGTTAACTTTCGTCCTTCTAAGGGCCCATTTATTCTTGGGCTCATTTCCAGAATTCGATTACTTACAGTCTGTTACTGGCCTGTTCCGCTTGTGGGCCAAATTCAACTATTGGTTACGGTCGGCCTATTTGTGGCCCAATAACCCATTGGGTTGTCTTCATAGCGTCATCCATTATGGCCTATTAACCATAAAACAGACGATTTCCAATCTAGCCCGTTCACGACCCATTTTGTGGTCCGTTATTGGTCCACGAATAGTACGGCCCATGTTTGGCGAAACGATTATATGGCCCGTAGAGGGCCCATAGATTTGATGGCTCGTAGAAGGCCCATGGATCCTATGGCCCGTAGAAGGCCGCTCGTGGAGGGCCATGGTCACGATAGCAGGTAGCACGACCATCACAACAGTCCATGTGTTGCCATGGTTATTGTGGCCTAGTTATAAAAATAGGTTATTGTGGCCACTAAAAAACGCAGAAAAAGAACTACAATGGCTACAAGCAAACAACTAAACAAGACAATAAGGAAATAAATAAGCAAGCAAACTAACGCTAGGCTATTACGGCTATTACACATATTACATCCACTAGGCATCAAAGTTCGCCACCAATGCAAACATAGGGAACAAAGCAGCATATTACATACAGTGGCCATCTAAATTGGCCACCAGTGCAAATAAACGCGGCAGCAAAACAAGTCCATAACTGAAACAGCTTCAGAGGAGCTCAAGAAACGTTATCCTGGGTATCCACCATGCTGGCAATAAGCTTAGCAATCTTATTAGCTTTGTCCTGTTTGGTGCTAAAATCCTCCAATGCTTGTTGTTGCACTAGAAAGTATGCATCTGAATGCTCTAGGGACTTCCGCAGTCCTTCCGCTTCTTGTCGCAACACAACCGATCGATATCTTTCAGCTTGTAGTTGAGACTCAAGAAACTGAACTAATTCAGATAGTGAGTTTGAATAGCTTGTGCAAGCGGTAGTGGCAGGAAACTCGAACACTAAACCAAGACATGACTTTGGGGTTGTCTCACTGTCTTCAAGATATTTTTCCTTAGCTGTTTTATCAGCTTTGTTGGAGACCAACAAGGATGTCTCACTATCCTGAACCTTATCTGCATTAGTTCCTTTACCATTGCATAATAAGGCACTCTTCCCCAATATTCTGTCAGCATTCTAAAAGAAGAAACAAGCAGACACATAACAGGTTTAGCATGTTCTAGTATATGAAACTCATTTCGGTGAAATAGTTCATTAGTAAGGTGGACATGATTAAACTACCAAGTCTTCTATTGCCAAGTAGTACATAATAAAAGCATCAAACAAACATATATCTATGTCCTATGGTCACTGCATTGTCTTGCCAAATCAAAATAGAGACACGGTTCAAATCGTATCAGTTCAAGACAAAGCAGCACTCAAAGAATAGAAAGCATGGGAAACTACATGGCACAACAAGATTTTAGATGGGACCACGCGTCTACATGTACAACAACACTATTGGCTCTATTATCACTAGTACATCGAGGTGCTATACAAATGGTTTTTAACCCCTTTCCGTGATGGCATTTGGAACACGTTGCCAAGTGAGTGTGGGCGATAGGGGGGTCATTCCCACACGACCCAGAAACCGTCGGGGATATGCCCTCCTGGCACACACGCTCGGCAAAATGAGGTCATGTGCGACCGACAAGCGCTCAAATATGGAAATACGTACAGTAGAGCTAAAAAATAAAATTATACAGGCAAAATTGTTTTCGGTCGCAAGTACATCCCACACAGTCAGTCCCCGCTAAATGTTTCCGTTAGCATGTACATCCCACACAGTCGCTCCAAGGAAAACGTCTCCATTCACAGATACATCACACACAATTTTCCCCATTAAATCGTTTGTGGTAGCGTTGCCATTGCACACGATATTAACAATTTTATCGTTTGCGTTATTGAATGCATCACACACGGTGCGTAGAAGAAACTATGTGGCAAAGGCTGTCCATCACACACAGTTTTTATGTGGTACAAGTTTGCGCCAGGTGGCCTAACGCAAACAGTTTTCAAGAAGATGTCGTGTGTGATTGTTCATTAATCTAAAACGGTTTATTCCTAGAAAGTGTTTGCGTTATTGAATGCATCACACGGTGTTTTCTCAATAACCGTTTGCAATAGAAAAACCCAATTAGCAGGCTAATTATCCGATTATTAATAATCCATTTATTAATCTAATTGACATTTCATATTAAGCACACAATATATTTCATTTTGATGATTGAAATACATCAGAGTACAACATCATATAGCTTCAGCACTCAGCTACCCCATTACACAACTACCCCAGCACGAAGTTTCACATGCAACATCTATAACTTTTTGAAATTAGCATCATAGACGGTACATAGACAGATGTATCTCATCTAGAAAACTGCTGAAGCAGAAGGCGAATATTGAGCCTTCATTGATGTTGAAGGTCTTTGTAACTTTAGGCCAGTGCCTATGGATGATTGACCGTCCATACTTCGTCCTCTTCAGGAACACTTCAATATTGAACCGTGGGTGTTGTATGAATACCTTCCTCGCCTCCTGAACATACAGGTGGTTTGAGAGGTAATCATTAGTGAACTGCTTTGGAAAGGCCTGAAAACAGGGATGTGCATAAATATCTTCTCTATATTGGAAATGGGGCAAAGGGATAAAAAAGGCAAGGTATAATACTTAGTACCATCCTGTACTGAACTGATGTCTTCTTCATTGTGCAAACAAAGATCTTGTTGTTTTTTTGTCGCTAATTTCTTTATCCTAACAATCTTTCTGAGTTTCTTGACTTGACTGATATTCATGGACAACTCATTTCCCCATATGCAAAAAGGGTCGAACAGTGGGTCAAAATCTCTGACAGCCGGACATACATGTGCAAGACAAAATTGTTAGAAACATAAATATTGGAATTGTTCCTGCAATTGCACAATAATGTGCTATTAAACAATGGACCATGCAGGTGCTAACCTCGATTGTAAACCTCGATGCTTCCCATTGTTTCCCTGCAACAAATATGAGGTAGTTAGTCATCAGGTTAAGTAAGGGGTCGCATGCTATCAGTAAAATATGTTGATGGAAAATAAGCACATTGCAGATTCATCAAATTAATTGAAGCCACATGGAAAACCCAGTTATCCAAACCAAGCATGATTAAGAACTAGGAAATATAGCACTTGTATATATTTCTCATGTATTAAGTGCAGCCAAATTCAATTTATTCCTGACATGCACAACAATACAAAATTCTACCCACGACCATTGGACATCGCATTGCAGAATTGAACCAAGCAGTTAACTAAACACCACAACAAATGAACCAAACATTAACTGAGCACCACATTGCATAATATAACATACTCCTAATAGAAGATCAAACAGTTAACCAAACCAAGCATGCTTAACAACTTGGAAATATAGCAATTGTATTTGTTTCTCATGTATTTAGTAGAGCCAAATACAATTTATTCCTCACATGGTATACAATAACAGAATGCACCCACAACAATTGAACATCGCATTGCAGAATTGAACCAAACAAAACAGTTAACTAAACACCACAAGTAATGAACCAGACGTTAACTGAGCACCACGTTGCACAATATAACATACTCCTAATAGAAGATCAGACAGTTAATCAAACCAAGCATGCTTAACAACTTGGAAATATAGCAATTCTATTTGTTTCTCATGTATTTAGTACAACCAAATTCGATTTATTTCTCACATGGTATACAATAACGGAATGCACCCACAACAATTGAACATCGCATTGCAGAATAGAACCAAACAGCAAACTGCGTCGCGTCATTGGCGCGCGAGGCATCGACGGTGGCCTCGACGGTGAGGTGCTCCTCCAAGATCTCGGGGTCGACATGAATGGCAGCCATCGCGACCTCATCCGCGTGTGCGTCCGCGATTTGCTTCTCTGCTACCAAATGCTCCTTGAGATCCTGGCTATACTGTGCGGACCATGGATTAGGGCGGCGCTTATTTGGTGGAGGGGTCAGTGATTTGGGTGGAAGGTGTCGCGCCAGCGGTTGGGGCATGTGCAATGTGGAAGGAGGAGGAGGATGGGGGTCGGGCGTGGATTACCGGCCTGGGTAGGCGAGGCCGAGCAGCGTGAAGGAGGGTCACCGGCGAGGAGGCGGCGTTGCAAGCAAGGAGTGAAGGTTCAACTTGGAAAGGAAGGCGGAAACATGATAAATGTGTCTTTTGGTAAGGCGGAGGGGGCGGGGAGGTAGATATTCCCGTGGAAGCTGAAATTTTGGAATCGCTTCAGCGCAAAAACTGGCGCGCAAAGTTTCATCAGACACGGTCCCTTATTCAGAACTGTGGACGATAAGTGAACAACACAAACGATTCAGATAGCTTAACCCATGTGTGATGAGTTTGAACGTGAAAATTTTTGGTTCGAATTTCCCTGGTTACGGTGGTCATCCACGTCATTGCATAATTTGGGTACACAAAGGAGACTATAACACACCCACACTTCTTAATCGAGCAAGTTCAGCAATTAAACAGAGCTAGCTAACCTAAACATTACTCTAACAAATTAAAGACCGGTGCTCTTAATTAAACAAAACAAAGAGTACTACTACGGCTGGTGCTCGTCGATCTCCACCGCCACTCCATGTCCAGCTCGCGCCCGACGGTCTCCTAGGGAAGGGGCTCCATGGCATCAATTGCACCATATTCGGCAAGCATCTCGCCATCCACATCCGCCATATATTTGGAACAGGCCGCCACGAGCAGGGCATGGGCGGCCGTGATCTGGGCTTTGGCGGGCTTCGTCGTGGCAAGGTATGCCGCGCAGGAAGGGACGGCTGCTCGAACTCTTGACGATTGCCAACTCTTTGGCCGTGGGTTCCCGACCGTTGTCGGAGAAGCTTCGTTCGATATGTGCGGCACCGCCATGAGTTGGGCGTGGACGGCCTCGACATGGTCGTGGGCGGCCTCCATCAGGGCTAAGGCCGCCGCTGCGGAACGGACAGCTGTTGTGCCGCTCTCGCCAGTTGCTATCCCCGAGGCAGATGTTGTTGCCGCTGCTTGAGAAGCAACAATGGCCGTTTGGGCTGCTTTGGCTGCCCAGACACAGATTGCGGTCACCCTCAGGAAGCTTGGTAGCACGCGCCTAGTGGCTGCGGCCGCCCTCTTGCAGGAGTGGGCCGTCGAAGTTGCCCTCATGACGCGGGTCCACGTCCCCATCTTTCACCAGCGACGATTGAATAGTGAAATGATATTTGAGTAGCGGGCTAGTGTGCTTGAAACTCCAATGGTGCTCCAAGATATTTTGTGATGCATCTCACACGGTTGGTGATAATAGACTGTGTGCGATCTACTTGATTTTTCGTCTTGATTTGAATTACGTAATGGGGTCACAACTGCAAAGGGTGGTGTTTGAATTGCTAGAACTTTTATCTGCAGTGAACATGCAACCATAGGTGTGTCGTCAAAAAATTGGAATTATTCAGGGTTCGTTTGGACATTTTTATACGTTAACTTGGTTTTGTAGGCATTTCAGGTGCATAATTCAAATTTGAACTACATGCACATGCTCCAGAGCATATAAACGGGTTGAAAAATCAAATCTGTGTCCTTGGTTGCATGCTTAGGTCTCATGCAAGAAATGGGAATGAATGTCAAACACCCTGCCACCGTCACTCGGCCGCAAACATTGAGATACCTGGTTTTTATATTCTAGTAAATCCAAAACTCATCTGAAATTAATGAAACTTGGCATGCTATCATGGAGCGGCATCAACATGTCGTGGTACAAATATTGTTCCATTTGGGGCAGGTTTGGGTATAAGCTTCTCCCAAACCAGAGCTTCTCACAACAAGTGTGATGGTTTCGGTAGGGAACATGCCACCTTTGGGGACGAAACGACATCCGTTTCCTCTTATTGCTTACAAAACTTTCTAGTGTCAACATAGAACAACGCATGCTCAAGAGGTAGCAAGAAGGATTTATGGCACCGTTGCCGGGGTGTCTACGCACAAGTCAAGACATACCAAGTACCCATCACAAACTCTTATCTCTCGCATTACATTATTTGCCATTTGCCTCTCGTTTTCCTCTCCCCCACTTCACCCTTGCCGTTTTATTCGCCCTATTTTTCCATTCGCCTCTTTTTCGCTTGCTTCTTATGTGCTTGTGTGTTGGATTGATTGCTTGTCACGATGGCTCAAGATAATACTAAATTGTGTGACTTTGCCAATACCAACAACAATGATTTTCTTAGCACTCCAATTGCTCCTCTTACCGATGCTGAATCTTGTGAAATTAATGCTGCTTTGCTGAATCTTGTCATGAAAGATCAATTCGCCGGCCTTCCTAGTGAAGATACCACTACCCATCTAAATAGCTTTGTTGATTTGTGTGATATGCAAAAGAAGAAAGATGTGGACAATGATATTTTCAAATTGAAGGTATTTCCTTTCTCGCTTAGAGGTCGTGCTAAAACTTGGTTTTCGTCTTTGCCCAAAAATAGTGTTGATTCTTGGAATAAGTGCAAAGATGCTTTTATCTCTAAGTATTTTCCTCCCGCTAAGATCATCTCTCTTAGAAACGATATTATGAATTTTAAGCAACTTGATCATGAACATGTTGTACAATCATGGGAGAGGATGAAATTAATGATACGTAATTTCCCTACACATGGTTTGAAATTATGGATGATTATACAAAAATTTTATGCCGGATTGAATTTTGCTTCTAGAAATCTTTTAGATTCGGCCGCGGGAGGCACTTTTATGGAAATAACTTTAGGATAAGCTACTAAACTACTAGATAATATTATGGTTAATTATTATCAATGGCACACTGAAAGATCTACTAGTAAAAAGGTGCATGCAATTGAAGAAATTTATGTTTTGAGTGGAAAGATGGATGAACTTATGAAATTGTTTGCTAATAAGAGTGTTTCTTCTGATCCCAATGATATGCCTTTGTCTACTTTGATTGAGAATAATAATGAATCTACGGATGTGAATTTTGTTGGTAGGAACAATTTTGGTAACAATGCTTATAGAGGAAACTTTAATCCTAGGTCGTATCCTAGTAATTCCTCTAATAATTATGGTAATTCCTACAACAACTTACGGAAATTTTAATAAGACGCTGATACATCTCCGTCGTATCTACTTATCCAAACACTTTTGCCCTTGTTTTGGTCTCTAACTTGCATGATTTGAATGGAACTAACCCAGACTGATGCTGTTTTCAGCAGACTTTCCATGGTGTTATTTATGTGCAGAAACAAAAGTTCTCGGAATGACCTGAAACACCACGGAACACCTATTTGGAAAATAAGAAAAATCCACGTCAGGGGGCCCACACCGTGTCCACGAGGGTGGGGGCGCGCCTACCCCCCTAGGGCACACCCCCTTCCTCGTGGGCCCCCTGACGCTCCACCGACCTCAACTCCAACTCCATATATTCACTTTCGGGGAGAAAAAAATTAGAGAGAAGGATTCATCGCGTTTTACGATACGGAGCCGCCGCCAAGCCCTAAAACTTCTCGGGGGGGCTGATCTGGAGTCCGTTCGGGGCTCCGGAGAGGGGGATTCGTCGCCGTCGTCATCATCAACCATCCTCCATCACCAATTTCATGATGCTCACCGTCGTGCATGAGTAATTCCATCGTAGGCTTGCTGGACGGTGATGGGTTGGATGAGATCGATCATGTAATCGAGTTAGTTTTGTTAGGGTTTGATCCTAAGTATCCACTATGTTCTGAGATTGATGTTGCTATGACTTTGTTATGCTTAATGCTTGTCACTAGGGCCTGAGTGCCATGATTTCAGATCTGAACCTATTATGTTTTCATGAATATATGTGAGTTCTTGATCCTATCTTGCAAGTCTATAGTCACCTACTATGTATTATGATCCGGCAACCCCGAAGTGACAATAATCGGGACCACTCCCGGTGATGACCATAGTTTGAGGAGTTCATGTATTTTCTATGTGCTAATGCTTTGTTCCGGTACTCTATTAAAAGGAGGCCTTAATATCCGTTAGTTTCCATTAGGACCCCGCTGCCACGGGAGGGTAGGAAAAAAGATGTGATGCAAGTTCTTTTCCATAAGCACGTATGACGATATTCGGAATACATGCCTACATTACATTGATGAATTGGAGCTACTTCTGTGTCACCCTATGTTATGATTGTTACATGGTGAACCGCATCAGGCATAATTCTCCATCACCGATCCAATGCCTACGAGCTTTTCACATATTGTTATTCGCTTATTTACTTTTCCGTTGCTACTATTACAATCACTACAAAACACCAAAAATGTTACTTTTGCTACCGTTACTTTTGTTACCGTTACCACTACTATCATATTACTTTGCTACTAAACACTTTGCTGCAGATACTAAGTTATCCAGGTCTGGTTGAATTGACAACTCAACTGCTAAAACTTGAGAATATTCTTTGGCTCCCCTTGTGTCGAATCAATAAATTTGGGTTGAATACTCTACCCTCGAAAACTGTTGCGATCCCCTATACTTGTGGGTTATCAAGACTATTTTCTGGCACCGTTGCCGGGGAGCATAGCTCGATTCTTTGAGTCACTTGGGATTTATATCTGCTGGTCACTATGAAGAACTTGAAAGATGCTAAGACAACAATTTATCCCTCAACTACGAGGGGAGGTAAGGAACTGCCATCTAGCTCTGCACTTGATTCACCTTCTATTTTGAGTAAGCTTGCGACACCTAAACCTGCTTCTGCTATTCGTTCTGATATGTCGCATGTTATTGATGATGCCACTTCTGCTATGCATGATACTTATGATGAAACTACTTCTATGCTTGATACTACTGTGCCACTTAGTGAATTTCTTGATGAACAAATTGCTAGGGCTAGAGAGAAAGAAATTATTGAAACTGATTATATTGATGAAAGTGATGATGAAGACTTGCCTGTTATTCCTGAGGGTTATGTTTTTGAAAAATAAGTTGCTTTAGCTATTTTAGCTTGCAAACATAGATATGAGCTCAAGAGGTTATTAGCTAAATGGAATCAGCAATCTCTTAGTGCTAGAATGAAACCAGACCCTGCTTTTGCTACTTCACCTATCTGTGTTACTGATAAGGATTATGAATTCTCTGTTGATCCTGATATAATTACTTTAGTTGAATCTGATCCTTTTCATGGCTATGAATCTGAAACTGTTGTGGCACATCTTACTAAATTAAATGATATAGCCACCCTGTTCACTAATGATGAGAAATCTCGCTACCTTTATATCCTTAAAATATTTCCGTTCTCATTAAACGGCGATGCTAAGATATGGTTTAATTCTCTTGATCCTGGTTGTGTGCGTAGTCCCCAAGATATGTTTATTACTTCTCTGCTAAATATTTCCCTGCTCATAAGAAACAAGCTGCTTTAAGGGAAATATACAACTTTGTGCAAATTGAAGAAGAGAGTCTCCCACAAGCTTGGGGGAGGCTTTGCAAGTTACTTAATGCTTTGCCTGATCATCCTCTTAAGAAAAACGAAATACTTGATATCTTTTATAATGGACTAACCGATGCTTTCAGAGATTACCTGGATAGTTGTGCTGGTTCTGTTTTCAGGGAAAGAACACCGAATGAAGCTGAAATTCTATTGAATAATATGTTGACAAATGAAAATAATTGGACACTTCCCGAGCCAGGTCCTGAGCTAGCTCCTGAGCCTATTCCTAAACCAACTCCGAAGAAGAGGGATGTTCTATTTCT